>NC_092503.1:42917807-43224891 GCF_047511675.1 Marmota flaviventris
GAATCAAGCAAACCTATGCCAATAATGGTAGGCAGGGTTTTTAAAAATCTAACAAAAAATATTTTAGAATTGGCTCTTGATGAATGATAAGCAAGGCAAGAAATTTTCCAGTGGGAGAAGAAAAAAATTACTATACAGAACATGAACAGGATGATATTTTCAGGACTTATAAAGTATTGATATGTGCAAATATTTTCACAGTGCATTTATCAGGATTACCAAGTTTCTTGCTAAAGAGATATTTTGTTACATATTTACATAAACAATAATCCTGTAAACAATTTGTTCTAAGCTACTTTTCTCAATGATAATTTGAATCAATACATATTGCAGAATTTTTAATGGCCATTTGGAGCCTTGTAGATGGGAGAAATTGAACTCAAAACAATAACATATTTAGTTTTGTCATATGACTTAATGTTTATTTCCAGGTGTCTTCATGACTTTACTGGCAAATTATGTGATAAATAAGCTTGATTAATGGGCCAAACATTTAACTTGATTTTCTTTGTATGATTTGTTTAATTGTTTTTCTAAGTAGTCACAGGTGTATTAAGCTTTATTTTGTAGCTATTTTTTATAAGGGGTAGAATATAGAAAAATGGCAAAGTATTCAACTAAATTCTATGTACATGTATGGAATTAAGGTAAACAGCATTGTTGACAACCTCTGAGACTATCTATTCTGAGGGCATACTTTCCCTGATCAAGTTCAGCTATAAATATATCAATAAAATCAGATAATGGAGTTCAAGAATTGCTTGAATGTAGAACTCTTCATCAATAAAAAAATTCAATAATAAATGTCAGTTCTCTCTCTCTCTCTCTCCTTGATTCTTGACAGGCATTCTGACAGCATTCAGAATAATGAAAGAACAGATATGCTTTATATGACTATATCATTACACCAGGAAGGAGGAGAAATTTAAATAAGACACTTTAAATATGGAAACTCTATTTAGAACCATGAGTGAGGAGATTTAAAGAACCCCAGAGATTATCTAGTCAAATATCCTTATTTCACAGATGAGAAAAGTAAAGTTCAGGGCTTTACGTGATTTCAACTGTGTAAATCACCCTGGACTTACAGTCCAGTGCAGCTTCAGTTGCTTCAGAATGCTTCCACATTTGGTTATAAAATATCTTCCATAATTTAAGATAGCACTACGTGAAAATGCACATTCTAATGTGAAATATAATGTAACCACATAAAAGTATTACTAGTGTTCTTGGAACCATGACATTAAGCCACCTAATAAGAAGAAACCAATTTTTATCCAGCAGTCATCTCTGTCTTCAAATGATATCAAAGGAACTTCCATTTTACAGTAACAATATATTCTTAAGTTTATTGTAAGATAAATTATTATATAGTATTTATCTGAGTTTGGAGGATAGACTTTAATGTGTTTCCTACTTTTTGAAAAAAGAAAATCAAAGAAAACAGATTAAATAACTTGCCCAGCATAAAATAAATTGAAAATGATAGACTTGGACTAGAACACTACTAATGCTCTTAATCACTACTTTGTAGCAATCAAGTCTCTGAAGAAACCTTCCTGAGCCTTACCTCATGGACCTCAACTTACACATTGGGTGTGGCTGGCTGAGCACAGTACATTCTTTCTTTTTCTCTAAATGTTTGCAGTCTCTACAGTAAGCGTATTAAGTGATTAACCTGTGATCAAAATTCTTCCCAGAACTTCTGGTGGTTTAGAAAATTTAGGAATACAGAATGAGTTTTTAAATGTCTACTTCTCCCACGTATTTTTGCTGAAAATGATCCAGTGTAGCAATGATGTTATGCAAACCTAAAACAGAGTTAAAGGAAATGTTTTGCAACAAATGCTATAAATTTATTATTAAAAATGAGAAAGCATGTTAAATCAATAATCTGTGCTTCCACCTCAAGAGACTACAAAAATAAGAAAAAAATTCACCCAAAATAAAAGAGTATCGTAAAGTGTAGAAATTGGTGAAATTGAAAATAAAAATATACCAATATATTTAATCAATGAAACAAAATCAAATTTTTACAAAAGTATATAAAATAATAAGCCTCCCGAAAGTCTTATAAAAATAAAACAAGGAAAAGTAAAAATCATGTTTAGCTGATATAGCAATATTGCTACAGATCCCACTATTAAATTATACTATAAAAAAATTATGTGCTCTTAAATTAGAACATAAATGGGCAAGTACTTGAAAAACCATTAAGAGATATAAAATAGGTAATATAAGATAAAAAATAGGTAATATAATTAAGATAAAAAATAGGTAATATAATTAACCCTCATCAATAAAGAACCCAAGTTGCAATTATGATTATAGAAAAGACATCTAAACCTAAGTAATTTCACTGGAAAAGTAGAGCAAACTACTTGAAGAATAATTAGTAGCATTTTTTTCACAATATATTCTAGAAATATGTGGAGTATCAATTAATAAATACATGATTAAAAACAAGAAAAGAAAACCATATGCCTATAATGCTCATGAAATAATATACAAAAAGATCTCAATAAAATTTCAGCAATACAAATACAACAATGAATAAAAATTGTGCATCACAACCAAATGAATTTGTTCCATTGGTGCAAGGCTGTTTCAATGTTTGTGAAATAAATCAATTTATTTCACCATATTAACATGATAAAGTAAACTAAAAGAGTGTGAATAGGTCAATTGAGATAAAACAATTCATCTGACAAAATCAAATACCTACTTAATTGTAAAGAAAAGTAAGGATGTAGGAATTCCTCAACTTAATAAAATAAATTTATAATTATCATCACAGTTAGTGTGGAAAACTGAATGGTTTCCACTCTGAGATCCAAACCAAGGTATGGATTATTGATGTCTGCTCTCATTAGTCTTGTTCAACATAGTACTAGGAATATGTTATTGGTGGAGACATACAAAATAAATGGAACAGAATACAGAAATAAGAAATATACTAGCATAATTACATCTAACTTGTTTTTGACAAGGGTACAAAAGAATTTCACTGAAAGAAAAAAATACAATTTCAACATATTATGCCAGAACAATTGGATATCTAAAGGAGGAGAATAAAGAACTTTAACTTAAATCTCACACCTTTTATGTAAATTAACCCAAAATATATTATGTATTTAAATGTACTATATAAAACTCTAAATCTTGAAGAAAGCATAAGTAAAGAAAAAATTCTGAGATTCAGAGTTTGGCAAAGAATTCTTACATTTGACACTAAAACATAAAAAAGAAATTTTAAAGCTAAATATCATCAAAATTAAAATATTTGCTTTTAGGAAAGTCCACATGTAGAGGACTGAAAAACAAGATTGAAATGGAGAGAAAGTATTTGTAAACTATATATGCAAAACAGGCTTATTTTATAGAATACATAAAGAATTACTAAAACTAAACAGAAAAGAACAAACAATTCAGTTAAAAGACATTTGCCGGAGTTGGGCTGCAGCAAAATAACCGGGGGGTGACGAACAACTTGTGTAGATCGATACAGCAGGAGTAGGACCCATTTATTGCAGGACAGGAGCAGTATTTATACATTCCACACAGCTTATCTAATTAGCATAAACTGGATACATCAGTCAACCAATAAGAAATCTCCACACTTAATGGCTCGCTGGTGTTATTTCACAAACCACTCCCTCTGGCATTTTGCCAGGCGCCATCCAGACTTCTTTACAGACTCTAACAGACATTAACAGACATTTATATTTCACTATAGAAGATACACAGATGGCAAATAAGCATTTAAAAAACAATCAACATCATTAACTATGAGGGAAATGCAAATAAAATCACAATGATATATCATACACACCTATCAGAATGGCTAAAATATAAAAATAGTAATAATGTCACATTCTGGCAAGGATATGGAAAACATAGATTGTTCATACATTGTAGGTGGCAATATAAAATGTTACAGCCACTCTGGGAAAGTCATTTGATAATTTCTTTTAAAACTAAACATGTACAATTACACAAACCAACAATTTGCACTTTGGATATTTTCCTAGAGAAGTAAAATAGTATACTCACACAAACACTTTTAAGCAAATATTCATGTAAGCTTTACATACATGAACATGTAATAGGCAGCACTAGAAATAATTCAGATGTCCTATAGAGCACATAAATGGAAAAACAAATGATATTTACATAGTGCAGAATACTACTTGCAACAAAACCAAATTAACTATTGATACATGCAAAGACTTGCTTGATTCTACGAAAAGTTATGGTGAGTTAAAAGAGACTGGATATTATATGCTGCATTTGTTTATTCAGATAGCATTTTGAAATGGAGAACAGATTTATGGGCTTTAGAGACTTGAGTTATGGGAGACAGGGAGGCAGGGGTGTTGCTATAGTTATAGAAGGACTAGAGGCAGCATCCTTGTGGTGATGCCACTGTTGGGATTCTTGACAATGTTAGAGGATTCACAAACCTACATGAGAAACACAATTGTATAAAAGTAAGTATCATACCCACCCTAACACCATTTAGGTCAAGGATGGACTGCATATAGGATGGCAGTCTCAAGATTAAAATGGCACTGAAAAATTCCTACTGCTTAGTGGGTCCTTAATGCAAATGTCAAGTGCTGTGTGGAGCAGGTTTGTAAACAAACCTGTCAATCACATAAAAGTATTGCACATAGATCATGTACAGCCCATAATACTTGATAATAAAAATAAACAGTTTGCCTGTCTACGTATTTACTATACTATACATTTTACTGTTGTTTTAGAATGTTTCTTCTAGTTACAAGAAAAGCTGATGGTAATCCTGAGGAAGTGGGAGGCAGCAGCACCCCATGAGTGGTGCTTACTGTGCCTCTTGATTGCATCAAGGGGCCACATTGACTGGCTCTTGCCATTTGGGCTTGTATAAATACAATCCATGATGTTTGCACAATGATGAAATTTCCTAATCACAACATTTTTCAGAATATATCATTGTCATTAAGCAATACATTTTAATTCTATCTGAGTGTGTGCATTTATGTATATAAAATGGAGTACAAGGTGGAGAAGTATAAATAAGATTAGTATATTGGGTCCATGTCAACATCCTATTTTTTTTTAGTATACTATAGGTTTGCAAAATATTACCAGTGGGGGAAATCTAATAAAATGTACTGGGGAATCTATTTCTCACAACTGTATATTCATCTAAATTTATTTCAATAAATCTTTGAGTTTTTAAAGAGAATAAAATACTGATTATAATAATAAGAATCTTAAAAACCTCAAGTGGAAAAAGTCAGAAAAGAAACAGGAGGTAAGCATTTGCCTAGGTCTGGGAGAGTGCAGGCATAGAAGGTGGATAGCCAATGGTTGTGTTTTTTTTTTTTTAACAAGGTGATAAACATGTTCTAAATTTAGATTGTGGCGGATATACTAAAAACCACTGAGTTGTAGGCTTCAAATGAATGAATTTTATGGTGCATTCATTATATCTCAGAAAAGCTCTTAAAAAAAGAATCAGAGACATTTAATTTCTGTGTCAAGATTTTCTTATTCTCACAAATTGTTGTAGCAGAGATTTTTGCCCCCATTTGAACAGACTTTCCACATTTAAGCATGTGTCTTAACAACTTTTGATTTCTCCTGGTGAATAGACTGAACTGAATAAAACTCTGGGAGTGAATTGTGAAGCCAAATGTTCAATGTACGAGATACTGAAATGGCTTCTATAATAAAACTTCCATTTGCACCTCCTCAACTGGCCCATGTTTTGCCCGTCTGTTGGGCTGTTCTGCTTGTTCCTGCCTACTTTCTCCTTAGGCAGACCTTCCTTTATCTGTTCTCCTATCAATTGAACCTGATATGTTTCAGAGCTCTAGAAATTGTCCCATTTTTCTTTTGTTATAATTTTCTCTCATTTTTCCAAAATAAAACATTGTTTTCTTATCTGACCCTCAACTATCGGACAGGTTGTTATGTGAAGTCCATTGTTTAGGAGTGTTCAAGAAATCAATGATATTTAAATATCCAACTACTTTTCTTTGGTGCACTTAATCTGTAAAGAGGTATACTTAAGGGAAAAAAAAGCCAGTTGAAGCATCATTTTAAAAAGTGGAGAAGGAACTAATGGTGAGTTACAGAAAAAGTAAATTTACCTATTGTCTAGAATGAGATTATAGAAAGTACTTATTTTTTTCCAGGAGGAAGAATGACTATTGTTCCAAAGAATGTTACATCATAAAAAATTTTGCTCATTTTAAGCACACAATTCAATGGTTTTGAGTATATTCACATAATATGGATTAGCATACATGTGATCTTCATGTGGAGTTATGATAAAAAATATGGTCAATACTACTATAATTTAATGCCATTCTCTTAATTTCTGCTAGAGCAACTTGTGGTTTTATTTACCATCAGCCCTTTTAAAATCAGTGCAAATATTAACACAGTGAAAAGGGCAAATACTAAATAATACTTAGTCTTATTTTGGAAAGAAATTTGACCTGAAAGGTACCTGAAAGAGTCTAGATAACTCCAACTGTTCTAGGTGTCATGATTAGAGAACACTGCCATGCTCTACTTCCAGCGAGTGACAAAGTATTCCATTTAAATGGCTAAATAAGTATGAAGTAGATGAATTCAAAGCAGATGACAATTGGCTTTTACAATACAAGATTTCTGTTTTATGACATTAAAAATCAAATTATAATGAATTCATGCTCCTAAACTAAGTATGATTATTTTATTTTTCCCTGTAAAATAATTAATAGCTTTTAAGGAGATAATGTGAACTCAGACATATAATTTAAGATTTAATTTCACACACACACACACACACACACACAGAGTCTTTTTTGTTTATTTGTTTTGAGACAGGGTCTTGAGAAGTTTCACAACTTGGCATCAAACTTGCAATTCTCCTGTCTCAGCTTCCCGAGTTGCTGGGTTTACTGAACTACATCATGTGGTTTATGTGCTTTTTAATTCATTAGAATAGAATTGAATCTTTTGATATTGTTCTTCCTATGATATTAAAAATCAGGGGGTTTTCCTTATAAATAAGATAATATGTAGTAATTATCACTTAAAGTCTTAATTATCACTTAAGTCTTTGAAACAGTGTTTTAAAACATGCTTGAAACTTTTGAGCAATGGCAATTTGCTATAATTTGAGTTTAAGATCAATGTTTCATCAGCTTTTTGGAACTTAATGATATAAACAAAATGAAAAATTAAAATAATTTCAGTTATTTAACCTAACTTTAAATTTGTGTCATATAGGATGATGGACATTTATTACTCATTTACAAAATAATGAAAATCTAATAGCTTTAACCATCCTAGCCTCCAGTTATGAAAAATGTAGGTGTAGATAAATCTAATGGGTTTATATGTGCAATTAGGACACTGTAATAAACTAACTAATATGTTTGAAATTCTGGTTTGCCTTTCTGTTGTGCTCTCAAAGTGATTGCTTTAGGCAGGTGCACCTTCTCTTTAGAAGTACAATAAAGCATGCTCTAGCTAGAAAAGGGGCTGTCGCTTTCTGGGAACATGAAACAGATAAAGAGCCAAGGGATGCTTTCAGGTGGAGATGAAAGTCACAAAGTGTGTGAATTAAAAACAACAGATCCATTTATCTTTGTCCTTTTACACCTGGACAGAAATGGGAAGAGCCATCTGTCATAACTGCATGCAATGCAATAAAGGGCATTTTGTTTATCTGTGAATAAATTAAACGGACTTGGATGGGATTTTAATGGAAATATGCACAGCTGAGATTTTTAAACAATCAAGTTTGGCATTTCCTTCAACAAGCTTTTGATGGGCCTCTTTAGAGGACAATTCTCAAGGAGAATTGTCCTTTCTTCCTTTTCTTCTTGCAATATGGACATTCAGCCAATTTTTTTTCTTTCTAATATTGTTACATTCTGAGTCAGTAGAAAATTATAAAAAAGTTCCAACCAGTCTCCACCATAAAAGCTGTGACTGCAATAGATAAATACGGTGACAAAAATATGATTCTTTTTGAAATGGTTAGAATGGATTTTCAGCTAAATTGATGACTAATGTATTTTTTATAAACTGACATACTATTTGAGTAAATAAATCATTCATTGTAAAATACTATACCAATTCTTGGCACTTCTTTTTCAATTTTTCCCTTCAATGATTAAGGCATCAATCTGTAGGAAAAGAGAAAATCATATTCTTTCAAAAATTTACTAAGTTTTTCTTTCTTTACTTTTTGATTAAGAACAAATTGGAGGAATAAAAATGACAAATATTAAAATAACATAAAAATCAATGAGGAAGTGAAATACAACTTATAAATATTATGTTTATCTTTGGAAGTAGCGATATATTGTCTTTAAAATTATAATCATGTGAAAATTGGATATTAGGATATCTAATTCCAAGTGAGTAGGAAAACAATCTTGATAAAGCTGAGAAACACTCACAGAAATGAGATATTAGTGTGAATAATTTGTTATAAAATGCATCGATGTTTATAATTATATGCATTGGACTCCATAATCATATAAGTTGTACTAAAGTGAACCACACAAAGAAGAGAAATTTAAGTTCACATTGGAGTTTTATTTGGAGATTTTGTTTAAATCAATAAGATTTAGAATTAAGATAACTCTTACCTTCTTGAGATGTCTTAAAACATTAAAAATACACTAAGACTGGAATTTCCTAAAGAAGAAAGTATCTCAGAAAAGTCAATCTTCCCTAAGCATAATTAGAATGCTTACAAAAATGATAAAAATCAACAATTTCATGAAGCTAAAAATAGCCAAAACATTAATTATCTGAGGAGCATTTATTCAACAAAAGTGGCTGAATTGGTGTAAGAACAGTTGAGGATTATTGCATTTTAAATTGCCATCGTTTTCACCCCAGTTCAATGGTAGTCTATAAAACTACAGCCTTACAACAATGGTAATTATGAAAAATAGTTCTCTTTCCTTTCTTGGGGAATGGGCAGACAGGTAAAGAACTTCTCACAAAGAATAATCCCGGAACGTATTTCCTATTTGATGTGCCTGACTCTCTCTGCAATTACAATATTGTTATGACTTGTCTTGTCTTGATGTGACTTTGAACTTACTCAATAAGAAGAGTCTTATCCTTAAGGTTTTTGTCAAAAACAATAAAAAAAACCTGAGAATGAGAGGTCTCTAAGGGACCTAGAAAAGTTGAAACATACCCTGTAGAACTAGGAATCTATGTGCATCTTCCCAGCCAAGAAAGAACAGAAAAGTGCTTGTCAACTGTAGCATACATGGAGATCATTCGCACAGACATGGGGGAGCCTGATCCTGAGTTTTAACATGCCGAATATGAAAGCGTATCTAGCCACTAGGAGACCCTTGTAACAGGCTTTTAGGTTTAAGGCATTAAAGGAAATCTCAGCCTAATATTAGCTGATTCCAAAACTAACCAGAGACTTCAGTGACAGTTCAGAACGGGGAATACATCTATGAAGTTAGTCACAGAAAACACACACACACACACACACACAGAGAGAGAGAGAGAGAGAGAGAGAGAGAGAGAGAGAGAAGAGAGCGAGCGAGAGAAGTAATAACAGCTATAACAAAGATGACTAAAAGCAGCCACAACAACAAACATTGGGGAGGGGAGGAATTTAATTTGGAAAGTTTCTACATTTGTTTACTTGAAATATGTTTTTAATTACCTGCCCCCCCCCCCAAAAAAAAAGATGACACATAGATTAGGAATTATGGACTATGCATGATGAGAGAAAGAAGTGAGTAGAAATGGTTAAACTACTACTGTAACTATGGTAGAATACATAAAATGAATCGTATCTGTAGCAGTAAAGTATGAGAATGATATCGCACTAAAGGGAGAGGAGCAATTAAAACATAGAAATTATTAAAAATAACATAATAGAAATTTTAAGATTGGAAAATACAATAAGTAGAATAAAAA
Organism: Marmota flaviventris; assembly: GCF_047511675.1. Classification (NCBI taxonomy): domain Eukaryota; kingdom Metazoa; phylum Chordata; class Mammalia; order Rodentia; family Sciuridae; genus Marmota; species Marmota flaviventris. Next base: position 42,927,759 of record NC_092503.1, read on the forward strand.
TATCTCCAGGTGGGCTCAGCAAATATAAATTGGCCAAAGAAAAATCAATTAGCTTGAAAAAGTTCAATTGACAACATCTGCTCTAAGGAGCAGATATTTTAAAAATGGGAAAAGAAAAAATAACACTTTATAAATGTCAATCCATGAAGAAGATAATGTTAAAACCACATTTTCCAGTATGTTGCCTCAAAATAAATGTAGCCAAAATGAACAGCTATTTTTATTCATGCATATTATTTATACATTTTCACCCACAATATCCCCCTTGCCCTTACCTTCTATCTCCCCTTTTTAATTCCTCCCCCTTCCCCAATCCATTTCCTCTTCTCTTAGTCTCCCTCTTTGCTTTCCTGTAGATTTATTTTCTTTTTAGTTTTCATATAAAGAAAGCATGCAATACTAGTCTTTCTGAATCTGACTTATTTCACTTGCATGATGAATGATTTCCAGTGCCATCCACTTTTCTGAAAATGTCATAATTCCATTCTTATTTACAGCTGAATAATAATGTATTACCTACCTACACCACATTTTCTCCATCTAATTTTTTGTTGTTGTTGTTGATGGTCACCTAGTTTGATTCCATGACTTGGCTATTATAAATTGTATCATAATAAACATGTCTATAGTATGTAGTTATATCTACAAAATGATGACTTTAATTCCATTGTGTATATACCAAAAAAAAAAAAAATGGTAGACTGGATCATATGGTAGTTCTATGTTTAGCTTTTCGAGGAGGTTCCATATGGATTTCCACAGTCACTGTACTAATTTACATTTCTAACAATAGTGTCCATGTTCATTTTTCCTACATTCTTGCCAATATTTCATTTTTGTACTTTTTATGATAGTCATTCTGACTGAGGTGAGATAAAGTCTCAGTGTCATATTGACTTGTATTTTCTTAATGGTTAAGGACGTTGAGCAACTTTTCATATAATCATTGGTCATTTGTACTTCTTTTTTCTTGGTAAGTGTTCAGTTTATTCATTTATTGATTTGTTTGATTTCACCTTGTTTTATTTGCTATAAAGTTTTTTGAGTTCTTTATATTTTTATTCTGGATATTAATTATCTGTCATAAGAGAAGCTGGCAAAGATTTTCTCCCCTTCTGTAGGTTGTCTCTTTATCTATTGTTTTCTTTACTGTGAAGAAGGCTTATTTATTTATTTATTTATTTTTATTTGTTGGTTCTTGCTATTATTTCTTTGAGTCCTATTCAAGAAGTTTTTGCCTATATCTTGACATGTTCCTCTATGTTGTCCTATAGCAGTTTCAAAGTTTGAGTGCTTATACTTAGATTTTTTTTTATTCGGTTTGAATTAATTTTTGTAGAGCATGTGAGATAAGGGCCTAGTCACAGTCTTCTACACAGCGATATCCAGTTCTCCCAGAACCATTTGCTTAAGGACTATCTTTTCTCCAACCTGTTTTCAGCACCTTTGTAAAGAATCAGGTTGCTATAGCTGCATGAGTTTATTTTGATGTCCTTTTTTATTCACTGGTTTATGTGTCTGTTTTTATGCTAGTCCAATGAAGTTGTTAATATTATGTTTTCTGACAGTTATTGTTCTAAACTTTGAATTTTAGATAGAATATGGAATATTTTAAGAATAATTTGAATTCTCTTAAATTCATGCAATTTTAATTAGTTTTAACCTAATGCTAACTTCTTATATGCATAAGAATAAGAATGCTGAGAAACAATGTAAGAAAATTAAATCATGTACTTTATAGAATCTAAAATACAAATAAAATGCTACAACAATGAGATATAATTATGACTAGTTAGGACAAAAAAGCAAAACTGCAATAACATTGATCAGCAATAAAAAGTCAAGTGAATAACTAGAAATGCCTGAGAAAACTATTGTACTTGAATTTCTTTTACTACTTCTCCATTGTAAATAGAGAAAAACAAATATTTTGTTTTTAAGAATAGGGCACTAAAGTAGAAAAGCAAAACATAGGAAATAGATGATAATATAGGTGAGCACATAAAAACAGTGAGGCTTTTTTTCTTAGAAGTTACATCTTTCTCATTCCACCTTTTACAAAAATGCCCTTCAGAATCAAAGAAAGATAATTTCTAAAAAGTGTAAATATTTAACATTTATAGGCCATTATTAATGCCATGTTCTGTTTTAAATATCCCATACACATACACAACAATTGATTTAAGCCTCATGATAACACTGTGAAAGTAGTACATCATCTTTAATTTTTACATGTGAAAATCATAGTTCACTGAGTTTAACTAATTTGCCCAACATTATACAGCTAGCACTTTGTAAAACCAGGATGTGAACACAGTCCTAGAACTCAGCTGCTTATTTGAAGCATTGCCTTTTAAAACATACTGGGAGCTTTTGTATTCTGCAGTTAAGTATGGGCATTTCTCCAGATTGATCATTGGATTTAGTGGTTTTATACTGGAAGATATTGTTTTATTTTACAAACTTTGAAAGGGTAAAGACATAATTGGAATGGATGAATACTTTATAAATAATAATCAATATATTTTGCAGCACTTTGTTTTGATACAAAGCCCCAGTGTTAACTGTCAGAAAAATACTAACTTAATATTTACTGTACATATTACCATATCTCCTTGCCCCACAGGATTTTTCCTAACCAGTTTATCTTTCTGAATTCATAAGTTTCTGAGTCCTTATCTGATTTTTGTATCATGTAGGTATATTGTTACATTGTTAAGGTGACTTTGAATTCAACCTATGCTCATTTTTACATTTTTTAATGAAGTCGAAAAACAGGAGGATACTCTTTATGAAAGTGTGACATTTCCTTGTGTGACCCTGTAATTGCATTGTCTATTAAAGAGGCTAACCTTAGTTTTCTGATTCTATGAGAAATCAACAACATTAAAATTAAATCATTTTTTTTAACTAGGGAAAACTGAGGTTTAACATTACACATAAAGCTATATGGAGAAAAATTTCAAACATGTGAATTAGAACAAGGAAATCAATGAGGCAAACAAGTGACCAAATAATATGAAGGAAAATAATTAAAAATATATTTTAAATAGATTAAACATATTAACATTTCATGAGAACTATTTTCTTGAACATACTGTTGTCTTACAATGAAGGACTATGAACTCAGTTAATAACTTTTCTTGGATAGTCAAATTTAAATGAAAAATGATTCTTCTGATGAAACAATTTCCATTCTAAGATAATTTGTTAATTTGTTTGTTTTTGCTGCTGGGCTATTTTGTGAGTCCAGAGATAAATGATTAACCCAGCATACTGATGAAAACTTTGTCTTACTTTTTAAATTAATGCTAATTTTATTTCAAATTCTATACCCATAAGGAAAAATAATCATCCTACTGTCAACGCTACGTTTATTATCAATGTGAAATATCTCCATTGGAAAAGATGCAGCATGGCTTACTATTTTCACCCTTTTGACATTAGATTTCAGCTATAGAAATAATTATCTTTTAGTTATACACCTCTCAAATTAGAATGAAGTAAAAGTCATAAGTTTAGGATTAGAAAATTGATATTATACACTTTTAGAACACTAATCAACTTGTGTGTCGTGAACATCCTAAATTCTACATAGGAATTTTAAATATTTCTTTAAGTCGCTCCCAAATTGGTAACAATGATATAATCTCTGACAAAGCAATGATATGATATCAAATTTACCAACAAATATTTTGTTTTTAAGCAAAAATTTCTCATTATATTCTATAGAATTTTGTGACATATCCTCATTAGTGTAATGCTAACTCATAAACACATCCAGAGACTATCCAGGTAGATCAAGAATGCATTACAGCTACGCCAAGTTGAACCTTGAAGTCCTCTATGTTGAAGCTCCCTCTGAACTAAAGCAGATCTACACTTCCAGTACAATTTCTTAAAACAGGTATTTTATGAGTTTCCTCTAAAAGATACACATTGATACACCATGAGAGAAGAGGAAAATGAAAGAGAAAAACAAGACAGGAGGGAAAATTAGATTTTGAACATATAAAATAAAACTTACCAACAAATATTTCAAAGATATTTACAATAGAGAAGTAGTAAAAGAAATTCAAGTACACATTTTTTATTATAATCTGAATTAACTAAGGCATATTTTTGTTTTTCATAATTTATAGAATACTAAATTATAAAATTGTCTTTAGTAATACTATATTTATTTGTCTAATTCTAATCCTAAACAATATCTATCTATCTTTGTGAGTTATTTCTCTTTTTTTTCCTCTTGTGATTGTAACATAAACTTATTTTTAAAATTCTGTAAGAGGTTTCAACATCTCATCTTAATTTAGGATAATTTTAAGCCATCCATTGCCATGGTATAGTGGAATGAATTTGCACCTAAATCTCACTGAGCACAAGAAAAATATGTTACATAATAGATGACTTTTTAAAAAGGATGATTAAAACCCCAAACTCAGTGACATCAAACAAAGAATGCACATAATCACCCATGCCTCTTACAGACAGCTCTTAGTATTGAACAGTTCCTTCTGTCACACCCTCCAAACACAGAATAAAAATAAATAGAAAAAAAAGTAAGGAGCACCATCACATTTTATTAAGTGCACAGTAGGTGATAACTTTGCAACTTTACAGATGAGAAGAATCAGAGAAAATGGTCAATGATACTAAGATGATTTCTGTAGAATTGAGAAGAAAAAAATTAACTATAAGTGCTACAGTATTCATACAGCATGCATTATTTTAGTTAATAACAGTTTTGTATTCCTCGAATAGTATTTCACTGTTCAAATGCATTTTTTATACTATAGCAATAAACATGGAATGAATATAGCAGATAATAAAAGAGATGTCCCTTTTCAATAATTATCTTCAAAGCAACAGGATACAATAAGCAATTAAAATGAAAGAGAATGTAAAGGTAATTTAAATAAAGGATGAATCCAAGATGTTTAAATAAGTTCATGCTATCAATACTTAACCTTGAGATAAGTTTCCACTTGTTTTTAGAATTTTTGAAAATATTTTTGGTCTTCTTTCTATCAAAATATATTAGGTTCACTTGCATCCCATAGAAACATCTGGAGAGGAAGAGATGCAAGGATTTGACAGAGGGGCAGCTGCAGAACTGCAGAGCTGAATTTACTACTGTTAGTCATGGGATGTTCATGAGAAGAGCATGCTTATGAGAACATAGGAGGACTTAGGAAAATAAAACTTAAGTAAATAATAAACTCCACATTACAATATTAATATTTCTGCTTTAACAAGTGCCCTGATTGGAAAATGATATCATTTTATATTTATTTAGAAATGTACCATGTCCAGGGCTTTTCATTCCTTTTTGGATATGTCTTTCTTTTGGTCTGATTTCTCTTTTACCTGGAGAACTTTGTTTAGTGTTTCTAATAGTTCGGACCTACTGGTGAATTCTCTCTGCTTTTGTTATCCAAACATATTTCTATTTCACCCCAGCCAAGGACATATGAGCTTTCCTATGCCAATGTCTGTGCCCCTATTGAAGCATAAGCACTTGAACAGCCCCAAGCTCAAACCTTTGACTTGTTAACTTGGCAAGATTGCTCATCCATTCAAGCTCCATGACCATCTGTTGCAATATAAAGTGGCCTTTGGCAAAAATCTAGTGCAATCTGGGCTTTACTTCATGAGTTTTTCTTCTCTCAAAGATTACAACACTTTTCTAATTCTGGTTCAGTACTTCATACACTTTTATTGATGTTTTTGGTAGCAGGGAAAGTCTACCACTCTGCCATGTTTAGAGCGAAAAGTCAGTTATTGGTTTTCTTTTGAATGTAACAGTACAGATGGATTCATACTGGTGACTTTAGAGGGTACAGATTTGTGGACTGGCTAGAGTATTGCAGAGAATATTTTTTAATCCTTCACAAAATTCCCATTTCTGCCCCATACCATGTAAACAGGAAATGAATATCTAACACTTCCTGTAATCTGTCTCCTTAGAGAAAGTAAACTAGCTTTAAACCTTAAATAGACATGTGCTTCAAGAATGTTATAGTTCGGATCTGGAATTTTCAAAGTCTTATATGTAAAGGCTTGGCCACAATATAACAGTGTTCAGGTGTTGGGCTTTTGGCAAGTGAGAAGCGACTGGATCATGAGGATTCTGAGTTCTTCATTTGAAAAACCCATTGAAGATTGATATTTAAGGGCATTATGAGAAGGTGAGGTCTAGGTGTAATATTGAGTTTCTGAGCTGGTGTTCTTGGGAAATATATCTGGTCCCTGCCACCTTTCTTTCTTTCTGCTTCCTGGCTACAAAATGAACAGCTTTGTTCTGCCAAGCCTCTCTGCCATGATGTTCTGCTTTGCCTCAGACCCAAAGCAACAAAGCCAGTCATGGACTGAAACCTCTGTAACATTAGCCAAAACAAATATTTTCTCCTTTAAAATATTTTTTTCTCAGGTATTTTGTCACAACAATAAAAATCTGACTAATGAACCTCTGTACTTAGCTGGCTTTGTTAATTAGGTTTTCACTGCCCCTGCTATATTTAAGGTGTTCCTCAGGAACACCTATTAAATTCCTCACCCTCAAAAGAGCAAGGAATAAACACTTCACCAGATTTAAATTTGCAATGTGGCAGAATTTTTAAAATGTGGCAGAAAATTTTATCCAAATTGTTTTAGTTCATTAGAACCTAATGGTATGAAGAGATAATGTGGAAGAAAAGCTGTGCCTTCATCTTCATCCATTAGAGCACTGCAAGACCTATAAAAGTGAGCTAATCCCAACAATCTAAAAGTTTTGCATACCACTCAGGTTTAGGTAATTTAAGTACACATATCTATTTAGATAAAGAGACAAGATGCTGCACTGAGACAGCCTCAAATTTGTTATTCTCATTGGCAAAGAACTAGAAAGTTTGAGTGGAAGTGGAAATTCAGACTATAGCTTACAAAATAGTTATAGATTTTGAGAGACAGTTATATCAAGTGAGGATATAAGAATGCAAAATATGCAGGAAAAAGAAAGTTTTAATCTTTGGAAAAGGAGACTATTGAAAAACCTTCATAATCTATTAGCCTGTTAATTGTACTCATAAGAAAGTGCTTATGCTACAGTATATTAATTATATAATTTATTTAAGAACTAAGAATTCCTAACATTTTGAGCTTAAATGATAATGAATTAACAAATCCTACAGAATTTTATTCTTTAAAATGTGTTAATGAAAAACTTAACCTCCTGGTAGAGACAATTTGTTTAAGTTTACTTTAAGGCAAGGGTATGGCCTAATGTACTCATATTCTTGCACTAGAAAACAAATAGGTAATTATTCCTTAGCAGCACTGTAAGGTGGTTAGAGTGGGGAATGTAGTTTCCTAAATTTGAAATATGCTAGTTATATTTATCATTCGTACTCTCAAGACATTTATTTCAAGTTTCACTTGAAAGAATAGACAACTAGGGGTATTTTCCCTCAGACTAAGATATAATTAGGCATATTTTGCCCCAATAAATTCATCAAATATCAAATAATGGGGTTACATCATGTGGAAAGAATTGGATACTTCTATTGTGTCTGCTTTCACCTCCTGGTGAACCTGGGAGAAGCAAGATGCACTCACCACCTTTTCTTTTCTGATTAACTTTGAAGGTCACTTTGTCACAAATCATCTGCTTTATGTCTTTTGGCCATGAAGAATTTGAAATTTTTTTTTTCAGTTGCAGTATACCTGTTAAATCACACATTAACAGGAGGGCTTTTAAGCTTTATCTTTTGTTATTTCCAAAGAATTGACCTTCATTACCCACCTCAGAGGCGTGAGGCTTTCAAAGGAATTAAACACATATAGTTCCAGCAAATTCTCTATTATGTGGTCACAGAAAAGCTGAGCTGTAATTCTTTTATTCTTGCACCTTTTCTCTACTAAAGAATAGTTAAGTTTTGGGCTAATTTATTTGTCCTGGATGGTGTGGACTGATCATCTTAGGCCAAGGCCACTCTAAAGAGTACGGACAAAGGCTCTCTCTTTTGTCTTATTTAAACTCTTTATATTCCAATTCTACTATTTTTCTTTTTCCATGCATACTTTTTTTTATTCATTTATAAGTTTATTGTTCTCCCATGATGTGTAGAAATAGGATTCAAATCAAGAATTTAGGGTTTTCATGTAGGTAAAATAGAGCTGGCCTTATAGTCACAACTGTTTTGACAAATCTAGCTTAGATAAAAGATTTCTTTACAAGGTTTATCCTGGTTCATCAGAGTTCTTTATTAAGATTTGAGTTTAAATACCTGCCGAATAATAAGTATAACTTTTCTTGTCATTATCTAGTGAATGCATCTCACACAATAAACTTATATAGAGGGTTATTCGTTATTTATTTGAGGTTACATTTGTAATTGTTTAGATGTGATTTCCCCCAAAATCTCACATGTGAGACATGCATGAAGGAAAAATGATTGGGTTATAGCCTTAACCTAATCAGTAAATTAATCCATGGGATTAACTGAATAGTAACTGTAGGTAAGTGGGGTGTGGCTGGAGGAAGTGGTTCATTGGGAGTGTGGCTATTTGTATCTGGCAAATGGAAACACTTCTCTCTCCTTCCTGATCATCATGTGAGCTGGTTCTTTCTGCCACACTCTTCCACCATGATGTCCTGCCTCACCTTGAACCCTGAGGAATGAATGGAGCCTGCTGTCTATGGATTGAGATCTCTGAAACTGTGAGCCCCTAAATAAACCTTTCCCCCTCTACAGTTGTTCTGGTCAGATCCTTTAGTCACAGCAGGGAAAAGATTGAGTAAAATAGTAAAGTACAAAAAATGGGCACCAAATCTGTTGACTAAAGGAACTTGTTGAATAGGGGAGGAAATGCAGTATCTTTTTCAATTTTAAATAGTTCCTTTTATATATAACATGACAGATTATTTTGATATAATTATACAAGCATGGAATATGATTTGCTCTAATTAATTTCCCAGTTCTTCCTTTTTCCTTTCCTTCCTCCTACCCTGTTCCCATCTCTCTACTCTACGATTTCCTGCTATTTATTTATAGTTTATTTTTTAAATTAGTGCTTTGTGAATATGCAAAAAGATGAGATTTGCTGTTGTATATTCTTATATGGGAAAGTCAAGTCAGATTCATTCCATTATTCTTCCCTTTTTCTGTCTATCCTCCTTCCCCCGCCATCTCCTTCCTCTACTCCACTGATCTTTTCTATTTCCATGAAATGCTCCCTTCCTTTTCTTTTTTTTTTCCTTATTTCTATCTAGCCTTTGCGTTATCTGAGAAAAGTTTCAACCTTTAGCTTTCTGAGTCTGGCTTATTTCACTTATCACGATGGACTTCAGTTCCATCCATTTATTGGCAAATGCCATTATTTCACTCTTATTTATGGATAAACAATACTCTATTTTTGTGTATATACCACATTTGTTTTTCTCAATTCATCTGTTGAAGGGCATCTAGGCTAATTACATAGTGTGGCTATTGTGAATTATGCTGATACATACATTTTTGTGGCTGTCTCCCTAGAGTATGGTGATTTTAGATATTTTGGATATATACCGAGGAGTAAATTAGCTGGGTCACATGGCAGTTCCATACCTCGTTTTTTGAGGAATCTCCATACCACTTTTCAGAGAACTTGCTGTAATCAGCAGTCCCAACAATATAGAATTATACACTTTTTTCCCCACATCTTTAGTAACATTTATTACTATCAGTATTCTTGATAATTGCGTTCTTACTAGAGTGACATGAAATCTCCTTTGATTTGCAAATGCAAATTTTGGTCCTTTGCATTTCAATCCTTGTGTACTTTGAAAATACACACAGTAATTCTAGGTAATGCTCAACTCTTAGGTAGACAATTGCTTATCCCCCTTCATACTTTATCCTCTTCCTACCCATTCTCCCTGAGAGGGATCATCTGGCCTCATAATGGTATATCAAATCCTCATCTCCTCTGGGTGTTCTCAGAGGACTTTAGCTAAGTTGATGCATGGTTGCTGTGATACCTTTTGGGTGTAGTTAGCCTGATTCCATCTGTGCACATCCTAACAGTACTTGTTGCTGGTCTTATGGTCAGAGTTGCAATCTTCCTCAGATGGATCAGACTTGGAAATGCATCCTTACTGACTTGGTTTCCCTGTTTGACAATTTCACTTAGCAATTTATCTAGCTTCTCACTTAGCTGCTGGATTCACAAGCCTATTACAAAGGCATTGCACCCTTGCCCAAACAGACTTCATGGTAAGCTTCTGAGCTTCCAACTTCAATCAGTGCTGAGATGGAGAGTGCCAGGAGTGTCACCTCAGACTCCCTGGATGCCCACACTTTTCTGCTTCTGAACTATGCTGCCAAGAGATCATATGAGTTTTGATCTTCATAAGAATCCAAATGTAACTTCAGAAAAGAGCAAATGAAGCAACAATAATATCAATGCTGAGTGGTTGTTTCAAAGAAATAATCATTAGGTAAAGAGTTTCTGAATTTACATTTGGAACTAAGATTTCATTTTTCTTTTACCCAGCAGGAGGGGGATCTTGCTGACAAAAAGGAAATTATAAAGAAAAATTATATTTCTTATATCTGACTCTCTGAGAAAATAAATTTTTGAATCCCAACACACTTGCAACTGTTGTTTACCTCCCTAAAACTTCAAAATAGCTTTGTTTTTGTATGCATATGTGACAGCTTGGGGTCTAAATGTCAGACCCCCCCCCAAAAAAAAATTGTGAACATTAGATTTAGCATAGAAATGAGCACAGAAATATTCTACATTTCTTACTGGTTAATCCTATTATCACAATTAACCAAAAAATAACACCAAATTAGAGCAGTTGTAAAGCCAGGGAGATGCTGGTGATACGAAAGTACAATTTATGTTTAGTGGCATTTAGAATAAAAATTATCCCTGTGCTGAACTAAACCAGCTGTTTACTCTCACAAATATCAGGTAGCAAAAAGTAATTCAAATTGTAGATCTATGCCGCTATGGGTAGGAATTGGTTCATAACTTTCTCCAGTGCTCAGAGCAACAATTTATAAGGAAAATTCTTCAATTCTTTACAGATAATGTCTATTGAAACAAATAAGGTTCCAACTTATGCATATTTTAATAACGTACTGATAAACTTATGTAAAAAATTAACTTCCTTTGGAGAAACAAGGCTGAGAATCATCTCACCCTGTGTAATACATTCTCAAGTTAGTACTGTCCTCCAACAGATGACCATAAATTAATGGAACACAAACATGTCTCAATATCGAGTCTCTGCGGAGGTTTCTGAAATACCAACACTCAGTTGCTCAATAAATGCTAATTGGCAAAGATGATAATGATATGTTACTCATTTCCCAAAAGGCCTTCTAACTCTGTTGGTTTCCCCATCCATCTGCTTTAGAAAACTGAAGAGAAAAAAAATGTCAGTACTTGTAAGTATAAAATTTTCCACAGTTTTTAGGTTTAGGTAATCTTGCTTACATTTTAATTACAAATACACACACACACACCTCACTATAGCTGATTAGTTTATATTTTTGACTTTGGAAAGCTGTTCACTCTGAATGATAACACTTTGGAAATTACCTGGACTTAAAAATCAATGGGGAAGGGGACTGATCTATGCTTGTTATTATGTTTCCACATTTATTGTTCCTTGTTTCATTTCAATGACTTTCTTCCCTTGTACAATACAGTGGTTCAGAGTTGGCCTTGTGTGGCCCATGTAATACTATTCTCTGAGTGGTAGCAGTGGCACAATGGAGATCACACAAAAACATCAACTGTACTAGAGACTGGTCTTCAGCCTCACTCGCTTACTTTCAGAGTTATTACCATTCTATTTAATGTTTGCTCTATTTTTTTTCTCATCTTTTCCTTGTTTCCTTGGAGGTACCTAAGGCATGGCTGAGTGTTCCCATGTTAGGTGGCTGTACTAGAACATATATATGTCAATGCTACCCTCCATTACCAGATAGGCATCCTCTTTGTTCCCCAGCACGCCTGTGTTTGATCATCAGGAGTGAAAGGGAAAGCAGGTTTTGCCTTTACTGAACATTTTGCACCACCTGTGTATTGACTCTGCTTCTCCCATCTTTTCCTCTCCCCCAGGTTGCTTCTCCTATAAACATGAACATAAAAGCAAGTTAAGGGGCTTGCTTGGCTATTTCTGAAGCCCAAAGATTTCCTTAATGTATGGCTAAGAGTTTTATATTTAAGTGTATCATCCATTTAAATTTGTATAAAAAGTGAGTCATCTGGAAACATTTGTTTGAAAGGCTGTCCTGTTTCCATTGAACGGTGTTCACATCTTTGTCAGCCAATATGCGTGTGTCTCTTACCAGGTTCTCTTTTCTTTTCCAATGATCAATGTGTCAGGCTCTGTCATTTGCACAGTCTTGGATACCACAGCTTTAAAATAAATCTTACAATTATGCAGATTGATTTATCCCAATTCCTTCTCAAAATTGTTTTAGTTATTCTAGGGGTTCTGTCTTCCCATATAAGTGTTAGAATAATTTTGCCTATATTTCAAAAACAAAAATCTTTTGTGGAGAATGACAGCAATTGATTAACACTGTACATCAACTTATTGAAAAAAGACATCCTTTCTCTGTAAAACTTTTCAGTTCATAGATACAGCATATCTATTAATCTATATATTTTAAAAGTTTCCTTCATCAGCATTTGTAGATTTCAGCAAGCAAATCTCTACTACATTTTTTAAAGATTTATGTCTGCATATTCCATTTTGAGCAAACATATATAGTATTGTATTTTTATTTTTTGTGATGACATATTCATTGTTTGTGTCCTGCAAAGTTGATAAATTCACTTACTAGTTTCAAGAATTTTATTTGGGTTTTGTAGATTGCTTGGAAATTTCTTCATAGATAATCATGTACTCTACAAACAAGGACAGTTTTATTTCTTCTTCTGATTGGAAAGCATTTTATTTCCCTTACTTATGTTATTACAGCACTAGAAACTCAGGCATCGAATTTTACAAGAGTTCCAACAGCAGATATCCTTGACTTGTTCCTGACAGTTAGAGGAAAAGCATTCAATGCCTGTCAGTGAAGTACAACACTAGCTGTAGGTATTTTCTGATATGCTTTCTCAAGTTGCAAGAGTTCCTCTCTAATTTTACTTTTCTGAGAACTTTATCATAATGGATGTTGAGTTTTGTCAAATGCTTTTCTGCATTAATAGATATAATCATATTTTTGCTATAGCTTATTATTATGTTGATTTTCAAATATTGAGTTAGACTGATATCTTTTCAGTGAACCTCATTTTGTCATGGTGCATAGTTTTTCTTTTATATACATGAAATCTAATTGGTCATGTTTTTTTAATAATTTAGTGTCCATCTTCATAAGAGATATTGGCCTAAAGGTTTATTTATTTTTTCTTTCTTTTTATATTGTGTTGTCTGGTTTTGATACTAAGATAATACTACCTTCTTGTCTTTTTTCAAAAAAGAAATTTTATAAAAGTATTTAATCATCTTGTAGAATTCTGTAATAAAACTATCTGGGTCTAGCAAATTATTCCATTTTGAGAACTTTTAAGTCATAAAATCTTTAACATAAAATTATCAAATTATTAATTATTAAAAGTACCTATTTCAGTTTCTGTGAGATGTGGTAGTTCAACATATTTAAGTAAGTATCCACATCATCTAAGTTGTTAAATCTTTGTGTCAGAGTTTTCCTTGATTTTCCATTTCATGTCTATAGTATTTATACTGATATTACCTATTTAATTTCAGTATTGGTAATAAGTGTCTTTTTTAACTTCTAAGTCTCACTAGAAATTTGTTTATTTCCTTAATCTTTTTAAAGAATGAGCTCTTTGCACCACTGATTCTATTGCTTTTATTTTGAATCTTATTGATTTCTGTTTTAATCTTTATTATTTTCTTGCTTCTGATTGCTTGGTTTCCTTTAACTCTTTTTTTTTCTTCAGGGTGCAACATTGATGAATGATTAATAAACTGTCTTTTACTCAAATATGCATTTACTACTTAAATTTTCCTTTCAGCACTCCAGTAACTCTGGCCCAAAAGTTTTTATATACTCTAATTTCATTCAGTTCAATGTATTTTTAACTGTCTTGTGACAAAAGTTTAATCCATGAATTATTTATAAGTGTTATTTGGGTGCAAGAGTTTGGAATTTTTCCCCTTTGTTTTTGTTGCTGGTAATTATTAACAGGCTGATTTAACCATGGACAAAGTAAACAAATTTATTAAGATTTAAAGTCAAGGATATTGTCTATTTTGGTATATTCTGTGTGACTACAGTAGAATATGTTAGGGGGAAGATTCTCTGAATGCTGGTTAGATAATGTTGGTTGTTGAGTTTTTCCATATCCTTGATAATTATTTTCTAGTTTTTATATTAATTGTTGAAGGCAGGATGTTGAAATTGCCCACTTCATTGTGGAATTCTTATGTCTTTCTTCAGTTCTGTTTTGCAGTTCTGTGGTTTCCTGCATATACATTTAGTATTGCTGTCTTTTGGATGGATTGTGTCTGTAGCATCATATAACAACACCCTTTGTCTCAGTGAAAGTTTCATTTTTGTTTTTGTTTTTGTTTTGTTTTGTTCTGGGTATTGAATTCAGGGGCACTCAACCACTGAGCCACATCCCCAGCCCTGTTTTGTATTTCATTTAGAGAGAGAACCTCATTGAGTTGCTAAGCACCTTGCTGTTGTTGAGGCTGGCTTTGAACTCACAATCCACAGTGAAACATTTTTGCTCTGGTTATCTTACCTGATATTAACAGAGCCATTCTTAGTTTCTTGTGATCAACATTTGAATGATGTATCTTTTATTCTCTTTCAACTATTAACATATCTAAAGCATTATATTTGAAGTGAATTTCAAATGAATAACATAAACTTTTGTGTTTTTTTTTCATTTTGATTCCTACTTTGTTGGTATATCCAAACCACTTATATTTGATGTAACATTGATATCTTAAGATATAAATGTCTAATTCTATTATTTGTTTTCTCTTCATTTTTGTTTTGTTTTGTTTTCTTGTTGGTTGTTTCTTTTCTTTTCCTATGCATTAATTAAACTTTCTAAAAATCTCAACTTGATTTATCTATAATACTGTTGATATGACTCTCTATAGCTATTTTAGTGGCTGCTTCAATTATTACCTTTAATATACTTAAGTTATTATACTCTGCAGATAGCATTCCTTTACCTTTCCAAGTGAAATATGGACACCTTACCTCTTTTCATTATACATTTCATGATGTTATAACTTTTCTTCAATTGTCAAGCACCATTTAGACTACAGAAGAAAAATACTTTCTCATATTTTTGATTACCTTGTTCTTTTATCTTTTCTAATCTTCCAAGATTCTTTTGGGCCATTATCTTTCTGCGTAGAAAACTTCCTTTATTCATATTTTTTGGAGACACATTCCTTCAGTTTTCCTTTATCTAAGGGTGTTTTGATTTCCCCTCATTCCTGAATGATATTTTTCCTGTATATTTGATTATGGATTGACAATTCTTTCAGCACTTGAAAAACGCCATGACACATTTTTTTTTCTGGTCTCTATGGTTTCTGATGAGAAATTTGCTATTATTCTAATTATCTTGTATGGCATGTAAATTATCCTTTTTACTCTTTTTGTGATTTCCTATTTGCCTTTACTTTTCAGAACATTGACTATATGATGTGTATTGGTAAAATGTGTCCTCTTTGAGGTCTCCCAGCTCTTCAATAGGTAAGTTTTGATCTTTTTTCAAATTTCGGAAGTTGTTCACATTATTTCCTCAAGGATTTTTTTAGTCACACCCTTTTTCTCCTTCCTATTGAACATACAATGACATGAACTTTCGATATTTTGTTCTGATTCTATGGGTTTACAAAACTCTGTTCTTTATTTTTTCTGTTTTGCTTGGATTGAGCCATTTCTATAATTTCTCTTCAAATTTGCTATATCTTTCCTCTTTTCTGTTCTACTCTAGGGCCTATTGATTGGGCATTTTAATTCTGGTTACAACATTTTACCATTATAAGATTTTTGTTTGTTTTTCTTTATATACTTTATGTATTTGCTAGAATTTTCTGTGTTTTTAGACACTCAATACACATTCATCATTATTTATTTAAGCACTTGTGTAATGTTTGTTAGTCATAATTCTGACAGATTTGACATTTCTGCCATTTGGGGGTGGGTATCTATTGGTTGCTTTATTCACTCAGTTTAGAATATTCCTGTATCTTGGTACTACAAATGATTTTTATGGAAACCTGTATTGTATCATG
This sequence comes from Marmota flaviventris, assembly GCF_047511675.1. NCBI lineage: Eukaryota > Metazoa > Chordata > Mammalia > Rodentia > Sciuridae > Marmota > Marmota flaviventris. The sequence continues at coordinate 42,944,050 of NC_092503.1, forward strand.
AGAATTTGGATCTTACTTAAACTTTTTCATTTTACCTGAATTCTCCTGGCACACTGCAACAGGCAGAAATGAGATTCCTGCATTATTGCTACAAAGTCAGGATAGAATTTCTGCATCTCCATTTGGTATCTGTTAATACACAAGGTTGGATTTTCATTATGGGTAGGGATTTTCAGGTCTATCTGGCTCCCTTATGGGCATGCACATATAACTCAATGGAAAGAAAATTAGAAGTACCTCATTACTGCTTCCTTATGTCGCCTCTACTACATATGGTAGAGGTGTAAATGGAAGCAGTTGCATAATAAAAACCATGATTCTGCTATCTCCTCTGATGTAGTATTATTGGGGGCATGGAAGCATAAAAGTCTATATTCCCTATGTAGAAAACAGAAAACCCATTTTTTTTTTATTTTCTTGTATCCAGATGTTGTAATATTTAAAAAATTAATTTCTAATAAAAATTATTTTAAAGTACCTGTTTCTAGAAAAGACAAGTACATTGAGAGTCAAATATGATATAGCATCTTCTTAATCAACTCAATATTATCCTATATATTTTATAATATAAATCGAATTTTAACAATTTTCTTAAAACCATACACAAATATTTGAAAACAGAACTATTAAAATTAATGTGAATAATCCAAAATATTACTTCAATTTCTCTACATACCAGTCACTCTATTAAGCCTATGATATATGCAAATATAAACTGCAACAACATTCTTTCTCTCTGAACCTACTCAATTGTAATCTGGCTTAGGGGTTGTCATATTTTCCATTATTCGATTTTCTCTTTGAAATAAAAATTCTGTAACATTGTGTGGGAAACTATTTGGCAATTTTCATGTCTTTTCTGCACCAAGATGTATAAATAAATCCTCTACAAATTTCCTTCATTTGTGTCTCCAACCCCCTTCTTTCATGAAGCCCCCAAATGTCCATTTACCTTTTATCAAGAATTCTAAAGCCCTGTTCCTAATTTGATGCATACTGAGATTGCAAAAATTGTCCTGAAAGCATATACCAAATAATTGCAATAAATCTGCCCTCCAAATAGTTGTGTGCCAAATAGCAATTGCAAGTGGAACATGTGCTTGTTCAAGTATTTACTCCTAAACAGCATACTCTGTTCTCTAACCACTATTTTGCACTACAGTTGATTTTACTACACAAAGAGAAAGCAGATGTATTTACTCAGGCAACAGCTTGCTTTTTATGAAATTGTCAAGCATAGGGTACCATTTCTGACAAATTATGCTTGGGTTCATACTTTAATAGGTTAATACTTCAGTAGCTGGTAATTTAGTACTATTAGCATATACTTCAATAATTAATTCAGGGATACAATTATTTATTTCATATTTTTAATCATGCAGTTGTCTATCTTCTAATGTAAACATTAAACCAAAAAATTACAAAATACTTATTTTTAAAAACTATAAGTCATATCATTACAAAAAATCTTCAAGTGTATTGATTTTACTTTGTAGGCCTAGAGGAGAGAAGGACAAATAGAAACACTGTCCAAAACCCTAAAATTTTGATTTATTAAAGGCAATTAAAATAAAGATGCCTCTGAAGGCTTTGAAACAAAAATATGTAACTTTTGGTCAGCCTTAATGGTAAAGCATTAATGAAGGTTTTATTGAACAGAATACCCATTTAAAATCACTCTCATCCCCACCCCACTTAAATCTTTAGTAATCATAAATTGCTCATGTAAAATTTGCCTGTGTGTCAAGTAAAAATTAGAAAATTGAGAGTTATACAAACTATTTCAGAGGACTAAAACACAGGAAGCACTACTGATCAGAATCATCATCTCAAAATCATGAAACATCTGCCAGAAAGTTAGAGGGCAAATGAACGTTCTCAAATCAAGGACTTGGTCAGTGAAGACAAACTTGAGCATATTGAGTTATAATTTTGGGAAAGTAGATATATAGGCACCAAAATCATATGTGTATAAAGTATGTATCAAAATGAAAAACAAAGTTAAATAATCTCAAAAACAAAACTTGTAGGAAACATAAAATGTTTCTTTAAATGCTCTAAGTAATATATCCAGAGAATTCCAGGTAGACATTATTTATATAAAACATAAACAGCTTGAAATGAATAATGAAAACTATTAAAAATAAAGTATAATAATAATTTCTTTATGATAAATGCAAAATAATTAATAAATTAATAAAAATATCCCAGAAAAATTTTCCATAATTTTTATATCTTCAAGGTGCAAATATAGACCCAAATCAAAGTGACTATTCACTTAAGGAAAATGTAGGCATTGTAGACACTAGAATGTTTCTCAAAGTGCAATGAGTGGGTCACTTAGATAAGAAAAAATGGAATGTTAAATATATGAACACATTTTTCCTATATCCACACAAGACTACTTAATCAGAATTTTCTATAAGTATTGGCTTGATAGACACATTTTTAAATTTTTTTAAATTTTTTCTAATTAGTTATATGTGATAGCAAAATGCATTTTTAATCATTGTACACAAATGGAGCACAACTTTTCATTTCCCTGGTTGTACACAACGTAAAGTCACACCACATATGCAATCATACGTGTACTTAGGGTAATGATGTTCATCTCATTCCACCATCTTTCCTACCCCCATGCCCCCTCCCCTTCTCTCCCCCTGCCCCCTTACCCAATTAAATTTCCTCCATTCTCTCCATAGCCCATCCCCCATTATAGATCAACATCCACTTATCAGAGAGAATATTCAGCCTTTGGTTGTTTGGGATTGACTTACTTTGCTTAGCATGATATTCTTCAACTCCATCCATTTACCTGCAAGTGCCATAGTTTTATTCTCATTTAATGCTGAGTATAATTCCATTGGGTATATGTACCACAGTTTCTTTATCCATTCATCTATTGAAGAGCATATTGTTGCTTCCTCAGTTTAGCAATTGAGAATTGTGCTTCTAGAAATATTGAAGTGGCTGTGTTACTATAGTATGCTGTTTTTAAGTCTTTTGGGTATCAACTTGAGGAGTGGGATAGCTGGATCAAATAGTGGTTCCATTCTAAATTTTCTAAGGAATATCAACACTGCTTTCCAGATAGGTTGCACCAATTTGTAGTCCCACCAGCAATGTAGTAGTGTGCCTTTTCTCCCACATCCTCGCCAACACTTCTTGTTAATTGTATTCGTGATAACTGCCATTCTGACTGGAGTAAGATGACATCTTAAGAGTAGTTTTGATTTGCATTTCTCTAATTACTAGAGATATTGAACTTTTTTATATACTTGTTGATCAATTGGATTTCTTCTTCTGAGAAGCATCAGTTCAGTTCCTTAAGCCATTTATTGATTGGGTTGTGTTTTGTTGTTGTTGTTAAGTTTTTTGAATTCTTTATATATTCTGGAGATTAGTGCTCAATCTGATGTGCATGTGGCAAAAATTTGCTCCTAAAACATAGGCTTTCTCTTCACCTCATTGACTGTTTCTTTTGCCAAGAAGAAGCTTTTCAGTTTAAATCCATCTCATTTATTGATTCTTGATTTTATTTCTTGAGCTTTAGGAGGATAGACACATTTTAATAAGCCTTCATTTGATCCTTTAGTTTATTAAGAATGACAACGTTATGTTAAACTATTTACAAGATTTAACAATTTTAAATAACTCTCAGATATTATTTTAAAATTTCTGAAACTAAGAAATACTTTTAGCAGTTAGATGTATATCCTGCCAATGTAAAGGAAAAAATTATGATCCCAGGTCTCCTATTATACTAATTTTTATGAAAAAATTTGTATGAAATTTTTATGAAAAATTTGTATTTTGGACTATGTTTTAACATTCCTTTATCACTAAATTCTAAAATTCAGTAACCTTATTAATTGGCAGTTAGCTTGAAGAATGGCTTTTAATGTGCTCATCATATTTTTTTTTAATTAAGTCTAGATGTGTGCTATGTGTTATACAATATCCATGTCTGGCTACTGAGGATTTGAAATATGATAAATCAGAATTTCTGTAAATTTTATAAAAAATAAATTATCTCATCAATATTTTTATAGTAATTGCACATTGAAAGAAGTTGTTTATGTCTGACATACAACCAAAAGTATTTTAAAATTCTAGTGCTTTTAAGTATTGTTATTGAACTTTTTCCATTCTCTTGGAATACCTTTAAGATTTTACTAGAGTCTATTCTAAAACTTGTAAATTATATGTATTTGTTTTCTAATCAGAAAAACATTCTTGTTAAGCATTAAGTCCCCTGAGCTTTATGCAACAGATTGCTATGAGGTGTATGTGAAATGATTAGGGAATAAGTAACATCTACATGTTAATCTTTGCATTCACACTTTCTTTTCTCAAAAGTACAAATAACAAAAGGAGAATCTATTAAGCTTTTAATTAATTCCTACTTCTAACCAAGCAAACTGTGACAATGCTTCCTGTCTAATAGATTGTATTTGATAATTTGTTTTCAGAATAAAATGAGTATTGAGCCAGAATTCTCACTTAAAAAAAAAAAAAAAGCAGTATTTTTAAAATTTTTTCAAGTAAAAAGAGTAATATATGATTAATGCAAGAGAAGGAAGTATGGAAAAATACATGTGATATTAATTTGATTTATCACTATTCATTTGTTTAATCTTTTAATATAAACAGATATTTTAATTTTCTAATAAAATATCAAATTTCACATAGTACATGTGGAAAATGCAGAAATACATTTTTTTCAATTTTGATATAATATCATTATTCCTACTTTTATTAGTTCTTTTTAATTTATTTTCCCATCATATAATTGCAATCAGATAATATTGTGACTCCATATTGTCTTACTACATTTAAAAAATTATATATGTATGAACAAACATGATTTCTTAGCATCCAAGATTCAAGTTTGTATTGATAGCTTTTTACAATGGCATTCATAGTTATTATGTATTAGATTAGGAAATGTGGGTTTAATGGTAAAGTCTCAAATTATTAACATCAGGCACCAATATCCAATTCCATTCAAAGCCATGTAATGGACAGAGATATAGCACTAGATAACTGCGTTAAATTTCTTTTCAGTTGTGCCATTTTCATTTTACTGCTAGAATAATTTAACAACATTTTATAGTCTTTTTCTTGCTCTCTCCCTCCCTTTTTCTCTGAAATATGAGTTTCTTTGAATGTTTATTTATTTTTAATCAGTAAGTATGATAGACAATTAATTTTATTCTTTCTTATCTAATCTATATTCTCCAGGATCTTTCACCACTGCCTTTTTCTGCTTCAGAACAAAGTTTATTTTAATAACAGACAAAATGTTAAGTGAGGAAAAAAATAAAATGTTTATGTTATGACTAGACCAAAACTTAGAGAAAACATGGTTGAATGATCAGAGATGATATATATAAATATATAAATACATATATATATATATATATATATATATATATGTATATACATATATATTCCATGTATAACAAGAATATTATTGAAAATTTAAGTATAAATTACAGATATAAGTCAAAATATAATAACCCAAGTTAGTTCCTGCCATTAAAAAATAATTGTGACATTTATCTTGAACATTTCTAAAATTTATAGTTTGTCTTGTTTAAATGGTTGAGGAGAAACTCTTCATAACTCTATGGATTTCTTTTTAACTAATGTACAGTGTTTAATGCAATTCACTTTACTATCAATGTCAACAATTATATGTGAATACCTGAAAGTGAATGCTCAATAGTTATTTTGTTCAAGGAAAGTTGTTAAAAATGGAAGGAATGAAAGGACACCTTAAAATCATATTTCTCTGATAATTAAAATAGCGGTATTTTTGTTTTATAAAATTCTTGTCTAAATGTGATAACAATTTCAATAAAAGGTACTAGAAGGATGGGGCTGGGGCTCAGTGATAGGGTAGCTGCCTTGCACATGTGAGGCACTGGGTTCCATCCTTAGCATCACATAAAAATAAATGAATAAATAAAGATATTGTGTCCATCTATAACCAAAAAAATATTTTCTTTTAAAAAGGCACTAGAACTGATTTTCATCTTAATAGTTTACAGATGTCTCATGGCTTTACCTCACAATCTTAAATATGAGAACAAGCCACACTACACTATCTTATTTTCTCTCATAAGAGAGTGTTGAAGATTACAATAAAGCTAAATTAATTAAAATATAGGCAATGCCAAGATATCCTTAAGAAAGAAAATGGCCAAAGCTACTTTTTATCTCTGACAAAGAGATATGAGAAGGAGGGATCTGCAAAAAATGTTAATAAATATTAATAAACTTTAGCATCTATATGCAAGCTATTGTAACAGGTGAATATTTCCAGGAACTTCAGTCACACAGAAAATATGTTGTCCCCATCTGCCTTTCCACAAAGATCAACTCTGACTGAAAAGTAATAGTATACCCAAGATGAACTTAGAAAGAGGAACTGAGGGAATATATATTGAATTGTGCATTACTCAGTGGAAGAGGGCCTCTGGGCCAGAGAGCTGAAAGACATTTCTCCCACAAATTCTCAAACTTTACTGAATGAGAGCCAATGGTTGATGGCTCCTGGCTGCTGGTTTCTAAAATCTGGGTGCACAATGTAAGAATCAAAAGAAATCACTTTGATGTTTTCTGGATATACTGCAGAGTTCATTCAAACATTGGAGATAGAACAGCAAAGTAGAGATTGTTCTAAAAATAGCAACCATGCTATAAAGCTGAAAACAATTTCCCATAATTCAGAAAACTGGGTTAGGCTGGAGAGGAAGAAAATATCTCCATATTCTCCAGTGTCAAGCTAAGGAGAAAATACAGTTTCTACTTGAAAACTTCGAACCACAGGCAAAGCTATTTCTAACCTAAATTTCAACACAGTCTATGTTCAGATTGCTGAAATAAGAGAGGTTGAGCTTATCCTTGTAAATACTATCTCAATTTAGAATGTTTCCTAAAACACCTTGTCTGGAATGGGAATAAGCAAGATAAGGCAACTCAGTGTCAAGAGAAGAAAAGTTCAGCAAAAGCAGGCTAAAGAATGAAAAATATGTGGACAATATGTAAAAATCACTTAAAAAATCACAAAAAAAAATCACTTAAAGAACCATAATAAATATATCAAAGTATTAAAATAAAGAATGTAAGCTATGTATAAAATAAATAACATCAGTACAGTGATTAAAATTATTAACTAAAATATTAAAAATAAAACAATATAATATCATATGTAAATAATTCAGCTTAAGAACTTAAGTTCACGGCATGCACAAAGATTTGTTCATTTATTTATTTTTTTGGTGGAGAGTACCAGGGATTGAACTCAGGGGCACTTGACCAGTGACCCACATCCCCAGACCTATTTTGTGTTTTATTTAGAGAGAACATTTCACTGAGCTACTTAGCTCCTCCCTGTTGCTGAGTGTAAGTGTTCTGTGTTTGGGATTGGGATTTCTGATGACTTCATGGCTGTGGCATGCTTGGTGACTGGGAAAGTTTTTGTACAAAAGTACAGGATACCTAGCTGCTAGGAAAGTTTCTGTGAAAAGACACAGGATGCCTAGCTGCTATAGCAATGCCCTCCATGAGGAGACTCTGTGCTAGAGTCATATAAGTTTCGACCTTGATCTCATACAAACACATAGATACTGGGAATAAAGGAACTTGCTTGCTAGATAACTACATTGTTTCTCCAAGCTCTGATGCCTGCCTAACAGTAACTTCAAACAGTGGACTTTCTTGAGAGCTACACAAAGCTCCTAACATTGCATATTGTAACTGTAGACTGTAACTGTGGAATAAGCAACCATAGTGATACAATAAACAATAATGTAATTATGACATTAATGACCAAATGTAACCTATTGGTATAAATAATTGCAGCTGCTTAGATGAGCAGCCATTTAGCCATTCTGCCTCTGTAACTTGCTTTTATCTCTTTTTGATTTCTTTACAGCCAAGTCTGGCTTTGCACTTGCAATTCTCAGCCTCCCCAGCTTCTGGGATTACAGGTGTGTGCCACCATGCCAGGCCACAAAAAGATTAAAGTGAAAAAATATCAACAGACATTATTGAAATAAAGCAATAAAAAAGAGTGAAAATTTGAATAAAGAACCCCTAACTTATAGAATAATGCTGAACAATTCATAATATCATTAGGAAAGAAAACAGAAGTTGGGTAAAAAAAAAATACTTGAAGAGTCTTGCAAAAGTAATTATAGACATCAACCAATGATATAGATTTTTTTTTGTATCCAAGGTGAATTTTTAAAAAGAAAAGAAAAAATAAAAAGAAATACATTTAAGCATATTATGAGAGCACTATTGAAATAACAAAGTATCATTAAAAGTGTCTTTAAAACTGCCACAGAATAAAACACACATTCCTGTGTAGAGGGTAAATTATAAGAATAACAGCTACCTTCTTATAAGAAACAATGCAGAACCAAAAACAATGGAAATTATGTTTATTATACTGAAAGAATAATACTTTCAACCTGTAATTGCTTTGACAGAAACAATATGTCAAAAATAAAGAACTTTGTAGAAAGAAATTTATAGAATTAAATGCTTTGATAGCATTTCAAATATTACAAACATTGGGTTGATGACAAGAAAATAGTATGTCTTAAAAAAGAAAAAGCAAACATGATGATTTTTATGAAAAGGACAAATATTTGAATAAACACTACTCACAACAACTGACATCAATAGAATACATTGAAGAACCAGAAATAAACCCACACATCTACAGCTGACTCTTGACAAAACACCAAAAACTTATAGTGGAGAAAGGACAGCCTCTTTAACAAACCATGCAGAGAAAAATGGAATAATACGCATGTGAATGATTAAAACTGGACCCAACCTCTCATCCTCTTCAAAAAAATCAATTCAAATGGGATTAAAGACCTTAATGTAAGACCTGAAACTCTGAAACTACTAGGAAGAAACATTTCAAAACACTTGTGCAGGCTATGATTTTCTGGAGAAGACTCCAAAGACAGAAAAAAAAATTAACAAATGTAATTATATAAAACCAAGCAGTAACTACACAGTTATGGGAAAAAGAACCAATCAGGAGAGTGAAAAGAGAGAACCCACAAAATGGGAGACAGTATTTACCAACTACTCTCTGCAGAGGTTTAATATTCAAAATATATAAAAGACTAAAGCAACAACAAAAACTCAAATAATACAATCTTAAAATGGGCAAATGATCTGAATATACACCTCTGAAAAAATAAAATACAAATGACCAACAAATACATGAAAAATTCATATCATTAGTCACACAAATCAAAATTATAGTGAGATACTTTATCATCCCAATTAGAATGGCCATAATAAAGAACCCCCCCCCAAAAAAAAAAAATAACAAATATTGGTGAGTGTCATGATCTTAGGGCAATCTATTCCAGGGAGATAATCTGACCAGACCATTAAGGGGATGGAGAAAAGACAAACTGACACAGGACAAGAGAAAAACCCGGGGCTTGGTAGTTTAGCCAACCTCTGGTGGAGGAAGACTGACCAGGAGCAAGCTCTGCACACTTACTATATAAGTTTTTTTTTTTTTTTCTCTCTCTTTCTTTCTTTCATTCTTTCTTTTTTTTTTTTTTTTTGGTGGGGATTGAGCTCAGGGTTACTTGACCACCGAGCCACGTTCCTAGCCCTATTTTGTATTTTATTTAAGAGACAGGGTCTCACTGTGATGCTTAGCATCTTGCTTTTGCTGAGGTTAGCTTTGAACTTGAGACCCTCCTGCCTCAGCCTCCTGAGCCTCTGGGATTATAGGCATGTGCCACTGCACCCAGCAATTTAAGTTTTATCATTCAAAAGGTTATTGTGGGAAAATTTTTTAAAGCCAGTGAAGCCAAGGTTATGAGTATGAGCAGCTCAATTATGAGTATCAGCTTTCTCCCATAACTTTCTACCTCCAAGCAGCTGGCCTGTGGAATTCAAGGTTAAAAACTGAAGAGCTCTGTGGCTGTCACAGAACCCCTTTTCTCTTTGTACCTTTGCATCAAGAGTTCTTGAGAAAGCCAAGGCCTCTGACACAGGACAGTCTGAAACCATAGTTCAGTTGCAGATCCTGACAGGTGATATAGATTAAAAAAACAAACAGCAACAACAACAAACCCTTTTTAACTTAAACACTGTAGATTAGTACTACTTTACACCCATACCTCCAGTGTTTAAAGTTTTTGTTTTGTTTTGTTTTGAGGGGGGCACTATGGAGGTTTTTCAGAAAACTAAAAATAGAACTTTCATATGATCCTTCCATTCCATTCCTGCATATGTATCCAACGAAAATTAAGTCAGAGAATAAAAAATACCTTCACACTCAAGTTTATTGCAGCATTTTTCATAATAGCTAAGATATAGAATTAGCCTGGGTGTCTGTTATCATTGTGATCTGAGGTATACCCCAAAAGCTCATGTATGAAACAATGCAAGAATATGCCGCTTGGGAAGTGATTAGGTTATGATAGCTGTAACCTGATCAGTTAATTGAGCCATTGATTTGAATTAACTGGTTGATAATAGTAGGCTTAAGGTATATATGGGGCCATGCCCTTGGGGTTTATATTTTGTTTCTGGTGACAGAGCTGTTGCTCTCTCCACTTTCTCATTGCTTTGTTCTGAGCTGTTCCCCTCTGCCATTCCCATCCCTATGATGTTTTGCCATATCTTGTGGCCAGAGCTATGCAGCCTGCAGATCATTGATAAAACCTTTGAAACCATGAGCCCTAATAAACTTTTCCTCCTTTATGTGATTCTTGTTGGTTCTTTTGTTCACAACAACACAAAAGCTAACTAAAACACTGCCCATCAACTGATGAATGGCCAAAGAAAAAATTATGTGGTGTATGTATGTATGTAAAACTAGTATTATTCAGAGCTAAAGAATAATGGAATCCTGTCATTTGCAGTGAAATAGATGAAATTAGAGGACATAATGTTAGTGAAATAAGCAAGACCAGAAAGACAACTACCACATGTTCTCTCTCATATGTGAAAACTAAAAAGGATAAATAAATAAATAAATAAACAAATAAGCTTACATATACGTAAGTAGAGGAAGGATTACTAGGGACTGAATATTGAGGAGTGGAGATAAAAGTAGAAGAAAAAAATCAGTTCCTAAAATATGTGTATATGAGCATATCAAAATGAATCTCATTTAATCTGTACAACAAAAATAAGAGAAATGACACCAAAAGAAATATATTATTTAAAAAGACCATTGATAATTGTTGTGATTTAGATATGCTATTTCCCAAAAGCTTATCTGTGAGACAATGTAAGAAGATTTGGAGGAGAAATGATTGGGTTATAGCTTTAACCTAATCAGTGAATTAATCCATGGGATTAACAGAATGGTAACTTTAGTCAGGTGGGGTGTGGCTGGAAGAAGGGGTTCATTGGGGGCATGGGTAAGGGGTCTATATTCTGTACATGGAAAGTGGAGTCTCTCTCTGCTCTTTGATCATTATGTGAGCTGTTTCCCTCTGCCTTAGTCTTCTGCCATGATGCTCTGCCTCCCCTTAAACCCAAGGAATAGAGTCAGCCTTCTAAGGACTAAGACCTCTGAAACCATGAGCCCTCAAATAAACTTTTCCTCCTCTGCAATTTTTCTTGTTGGGTCTTTTAGTAACAGCAATTAAAAAGCTGACTAAAACAGTAATATTAGTTTTATTAGAAAAAAAATAGTAGAAAATGTATTGCTCAAAGGTAATTTCAGCCCCTATCATCTCAAGGGTGAATTCAATATAAATTATGGAATAAATAGAACCATTTTTATCAGTTATTTTATGAAGCTAGCATAAGCCTGATGCTAATCTTGATAAAACACTATAAGAAAAAATTTCAGATTAATATATCTTATGAATAGACATGAAAAAATACTCTATAAAATATTGACAAACCAAGTCCTACAATACCCAGAAAGTATATATTAAAAACCCACTTAACATTCAAAATTTAGTCAATATAATTTAACATTTTTCATTCAAGATTTAGTCAATATAATTTAACATTTTTACTAAATAATGAAAAATTGATATGATTATTCAACAATTTTGAATAAAGATTAGACAGACATTCTCAGAGAACTATGAATAGAAGGAAAAATCAATAATCTAATACAGTGTATCTATGCAAAATCTATAGTTAACATCACAGAATTTATTGTGAAACATTAAATACTCTCTATTTAACACTTAAAGCAAGGCCAAAAATCTTTCATCAAATGCCAACTATTTAATTTATAATTTATTAATAATTTTATTTCTGGATACTGAAATTCCTGATGCCAAAGTACATTTTCTACTATATGTCTGAATTCTACAAGAAAGCCAATTTATTCTTCATATAAAACATATGGTGAACTAGCATCTGCATATCAGAGAAAACATTAGGTCTTTGGTTTTGGGGAATTGGTTTATTTCACTTAGCATGACATTCTCCAGCTCCATCCATTTACCTGCAAATGCCATAATTTTATTCTTCTTTAAGGCCAAGTAATACTCCTTTATTTATATATACCACATTTTCTTTATGCATTCATCAGTGGAAGGACATGGAGTTTGCTCCATAATTTAGCTATTTTAAATTGAGCTACTATAAATATTGATGTGACTGTGTCACTGTAGTATACTGATTTTAAGTGCTTTGGGTATAAAGCAAGGAATGGGATAGGTGGGTCAAATGGTGTTTCCATTCCAAGGTTTCTGAGGAATCTCCATACTGCTTTCCAGAGTGGTTGCATCAATTTGCATTTCCACCAGCAGTGTATGAGTATACATTTCTCCACACATCCTTGTGAACATTTATTGTTGCTTATATTCTTGGTAATTTCCATTCTAGCTGGAGTATGATGAAATCTTAGAGTAGTTTTGATTTGAATTTCCCTAATTGCTAGAGATGTTGAACATTTTTTTCATATATTTTTTAATTGTTTGTACTTCTTCTGTGAAGTGTTTGTTCAGTTCCTTAGCCCAATTATCGTTAGGGTTATTTGCTTTTTTGGTATTGAGTTTTTTTGAGTTATTTATTTATTCTGGAGATTACTGCTGTATCTGAGATGCACATGGTAAAGATTTTCTCCCATTCTGTAGGCTCTCTATTCACATTATTAATTGTTTTCTTTGCTGAGAAATTTTTTTTTTTTTTTTTTTTTTAGTTTGAATCCATTCCATTTATTGATTCTCGATTTTACATCTTTTGCTTATTAAGGAAGTCAGTTCCTAAATCGACATGGTGAAGATTTGGGCCTACATTTCCATCTTTTAGGCACAGGATTTCTGTTCTCGTGTCTAGGTCTTTGATCTGCTTTTGAGTTGAGTTTTATGCAGGGTGATAGAGAGGAGTATAACTTCACTTTGCAGCATATGGTTTTCCAGTGTTTCCAGAACCATTCGTTGAAGTGGCTATCTTTTATCCAATGTATGTTTTTGGTTCCCTTATATAATATGAAATAATTGTATTTATGTGGATTTGTTTATCTAGTTTCAATTCTTTGCCATTGTTTTGGTGTCAATAATACACTGTTTTCTGTTGTTGTTGTTGTTGTTGCTTGTTTGTTTTTTGTTTTTTAATGGCACTGGTATTTTGATGTCTTCTGCTTCACTCTTGCTAAGGATTGCTTTGGCTATTCTGGGTCTCTTATTTTTTCAAATGAATTTTATGATTGGTTTTCTAATGGGTGGCTAGGGAAGAATAGAGGTACTTTGGATTAGACAGAAGGTAGTGTTGGGAGGGGAGGGAGTATGGAGGCAGAAAGGACAATAGAATGAATCTGACATTATGACCCTATGTGCATATATGATTACACAACTGGTGTAATGCTACATATGTACAACTAGAAGAATGAGAATTTATAACCCATTTATGTTTGATGTTTATAAATGCACTCTATAACTACTTAAATAAAAATAAAGAAGGACTTCACTTTTAATAAAAAAAATTGCAAAGTTCATCAAAAACAAGGAAATTCTGAGACTGTCATGAACAAAGAGACAAAACAATCAAATATAATGTTATAGATAGGATCCTGGGACAGTAAAAGTACATCATGTAAAATCAGGAAATCTGAAAAATGTATGAACTTTATTTAATGACAATGTATCATTATCGATTCATTAATTATGACAAAGTTTTCATAAATATGTTTATAAGGGAAAGTAAATACAGCTACAAATATCAGAAACTTCCTATTAACTTGTCAATTTTCTGTAAAGTTAAACTGTTCTAAAAAACACAGTTGATTTTAAGGTGAATATATGCATGTATGCATACATGAATATATGCATATCTATGAAGGGTAATGAAGCAACTCCAGGAATCAGCTCATGATTTGGACACTCAGGACTGGAGTGGAAGGAGTCAGGTCTATAGTACTCTCTTCACTTTACAGTTCTGCCTTTGATTTGACTCAGCTCCTTCATCTTCCAGACTTTGTGTCTTTCAGTTCCACATTTCAAATTCCTCAAAGAGAAAAGTGCATTTCTTCATCCTGGTTCAAAGCCAGGATCTATTAAACATGCACTGAGATCTGTGTTAGAATCATGGTACCCATGCCCAATCCTGTTTGGATGACCATTTTCATATGGGTCAGAAAGGTCCCTTTAAGCCCTGGGCTGCTGAGAAGATGGTGTTAGAAAAGAGGCTTAACTGAGAATTCCAGTCTCTTAAAACTTATGGCAAGATATTTCAAAACAAAGTCACATCCTTGTCATTTGCATTTGCCATTAATCTGTGCTAGAAAAGCTTCTGTGCTAATTGGAGATTTTACAAGCTTTTATAAAGACTTAACAAAGTGTTTTCTACAAAAAAAAAATATGATGAACTTAATTTTTTACATAAACTTTTTCTGGCCAAATGAAAAATTTTATTTTCTCTTCTCTGTAAGAAAACTAAATATTTGTCTTGCATTCCAATGTGTAATGAACAGTATATAGTCTGTCACTCCTTAAAATAGATGTTATTAATCTAATCCAGAACAAATCAGAGGATAGTAAAAATTTTAAAATATCCACATATATTCTAGAGACAAGTTTATGTTCTCAATGCAGTATCTTACTTTCTATTTTTAAACTTCTAAGTCACAGACTATAACAAGGATTAAATCATTTTTCTGAATAATTGTATCAGCATAATTTATGTTAAATATGTCAGATTTAACTTATAATTCATTCATATAACTGTTTAGCATAAAGCTTATATATTACATAATTTTGAATAATTAATTGCAGGTGTTTTGAGTCCTACAACAGAAGTTTCCCCTGTATGTCTGAGAAAATCACTCATCATTGTTAAATATGTTGTTGCTGTTCATCACAGTAGCCCACTTTAAAGGTATCTGAACCATAAGTCAATAATATGACTGAGATAATCTGAAATTTTGATTTTTGATTGAAGGGTTATACAGTAGATCCCTTGATCAGTGGTTTGGACTTTTCATAGTCTTAGTTACCCAACATCAACCAAGGTCTGAACACATTATATAGAAAAGTCCTGAAATAACCAATTCATAAGTTTTAAAATACATGGCCTTCTGAGTAGAGTGAAATAATTGTATGCTGTTCTGTCTGACCAAGACATGAGTCACACTGATATCTTGTATATGCGTATACTACCTCTCAGTTATCCCATTGACTGTTAGTAAGATGATGCTTGTGCTCCAGGAATAATTAATTTTCTCAACAATGTCATGAAATATGTAGAATGGATTTTTAAAAATGCACATATAGGATTCAGTACTAATTGCATTTTCAGGCATCAATTGGGATCTTGAAATATATTCCTTACAAAATAGGACTATTTGTTTTGAAACCCCGCTCATTTTCTTTGTCCACAACATCTTTATATATGTGAAATGTCTCTCCTTCTTATAACAGGTTTTAATGAGACCCAAGTTTAAACTCTACATGATGATTGCCCATTTCTTTAGTAAGTTGCATATACTATGCAATGGTCATTTTTTCCTTTTTAAATTAATTTCTTAAACTCATATTTATTGAGAAGCTACTTTGTCCCAGATAGAAAGGCTGAGTTGAACAAGATAAGCTGCTTTATACTACCAAGGTGCTTATATTTGAGGATAAGAAAAAGAGATAATAAGCATGAGAGTAGTTCACAGTAACCAGGTAAACTTGGTAAGGATAAAAGTAAGTTTAGGTACAAACTCAGAAGATACCTTTTTCCATGTTAAGCTATTTGTCATCCCAGTGGCATATATATATATATATATATATATATATATATATATATATATATATATATATATAACCATAGCATGTATATACAAGCAATTTGATATACATTTTAGAAATCATGAAAAAAGTAAGCACTTTATGTTAAAAAGTAGAGAAAACATATAGATATTTAGTGTTTTATATCTCAGAAGAAAATTTCAAGGAGATATTATATAGACAAGTTGTAGTATGCCAACACTTAGAGATCTAACACAGAAAAGTGTCTAAGGCAAAGAAGAATAAAATGTAGAAAGAACCAGTAGGGAGCTTCAGATCAGATTCTATCAGGTACATTCTGAAAATTTATTTAGCAAATTCTGTGCACTACAATAAATGAAAGACAAAACTTAATAATGTTCACTTCCATAAGAAGTAAATAACACTACAAGAACTAGAAAGATTTATTATCTATTCAAAATGAGAATAACTTAATTCTTAGAAAATATGACTCACATGATTATTTTGCATAAAGCTGGATTTCAGGTATTACTTTTCTGAACATTGCTTTATCAAAAAAAAGTCCTTCTTAATAGAATGTTCTTGATTTTGACTTTCTTATAACTCTACATTTAGGGGTCAAAAGTGTTCTCTCATTGTAACAGTTATACATATTCAAAATGCTCATGCATATTCAAGTGCTCCAGATCTTTTTGCTTACACCAAAGAATTTCTAAAAGGATAAGGATGGATCTTTGTCCTGCCACCTGCTTTGAATGTCACTTAGTTTAGGTTTCGTTTATATAAACCCTATCAGTTATGGAATGTACTGCAAAGCATGTTAATCACAGGTCAAATTATGACAGTTTTATGACTAAAAAGGGACACCAAAAATTTTCTTTCATAATGCTTGGAAATAAGTTTAGAGGCAGGCAGGACATTTGACGGGATTTAGTTCTGTGTTGTGATTTATGATTGATTTTTAAGACAGATTGCTTTATTCTTTCAGAATTCAAATACTTTATGATGTATTTCCAACGAGAGAGAGTAGAAAAAGAGTTTTAATGGTAAAAGTCTGTTTATGGCCCATAATGGCATTGGATCCTTTATCTCTGTAATTTTTCCCTCAAATCCTTGAATAAGCCTTTCTTCAACATAGGTTACTTACTTGCTTTTCTGATTTTATATCTGTCATATCTAATCTTACATTACAATATTTGCTAAAATGAAAACTTAGAGTGAATTTTGCTCTCCCCAAGTTCATATGTTGATGCTTTACCCCACAATGTGACTGTATTTGAAAATAGGAGAGCTGATTATGGTTAATTAAATTTTAAATATGGGACAGTAGCATGACAGGATTGGTGTCCTATAAAGAAGAGGAAGAGACATTAGAGATTCTTTCTCTCTTCATTCTCACATAGAGAAGACACCATGTAAGGACAAATTGAGAATTTGGCTGTCTGCAAGGGAGCCTTTTCAGAAACTCAATCTGCCAACATCTTAATCAGGACTTTCAGCACAAAAATCTGTGAGACTAATACAAGACAAAAAAAAAAAAAAAAAAAAAATAGACCGAATGATTAGGATCAAATATATTCCCATTAGGAGATGGAACTAGAGATAAAAGTGTTCCTACCAAGTTCTTTCCCATCTTTTAAATCAAACTTTAAAAATGCTACAGAAAAAAATACTCTTGTAATAAATCAGTACTATGTTAAGATACTCAAAAGATTTTTTAATACCAGCCATTCATGTTTATTTATTTTTGTTTTATGATTTTCACATATCATGAATGATGGTTGATTCAGATGGATTTTAGCAATTTCAAAGGAAATAAAATTTATTTTTCAAGGAGAAATATTTACAATCTTGAGAATATGTTAAATGGTTAGATTTTTGTTTCTAAAAATAAATACAACTGAGAATTTCCAAATAAGTTCATTTAATACTAATATATTAATAAAATGATAAAATTGCATAATTGTATATAAGCAATTATTAACAAAATAGTAACACATAAAAGTCAAAAAGGAAATCCTAAGGTTCTTGGACGACAGACCAATGAATTAGGACAAAAGGAGAACAAATGGTAAAGTGACTAGCTAGGGAGCATTTGTACATCATTCAGGGCTATATTTAAGTAAAGCAAAAATATGTTGTTGTTAAGCTTCTTGGAATCCAACACCAGACTCACTATTTGGGGATATCTTCAGGTATGAAATTTCAAATGGTAACTCTTTATTCAGGAATATAACTTTAATTTCAATACTGCACAGCTACTTGTTTATTAATATTATTTGGACTCTGACAAGTTTTCAGACACTTGTTTGGATATTGAAGATGCAAATCTCAAAACAAAGTAAGATCCATTCTTATACATAAGTAACTCAAAGAGTAGTAGAAACAACAGACAATTATAATACATGATGATAGAAGCAAGCAAAGTAGTTATGAAGGAATATCGTAACAAGTAAGGAAAAACATGAGAGAATTCTTACTTTCAATCTGGAAATTAGTATATTTAAATTCAAATGAAGGAATTATAATGTCACTTAATATTAATGAAGTACAGATATCCAATGAACTACAAATGTTACTTGATCATTAGCCTTCTTTGGAAGGAGACTCTTGTGAGCACCTTCATCCATCGCCATGGAACAGCTCATGAATGTTGTGTGTCAATATGAAAACAGTCATGGAACAACCATTAAATGATTTCTAGAAAGATAGTGCTATGACAAGTTTTGTGTCTTAAATAAATCTTTTAGATATCACTCTGGCAGGAAGGAATTGTATAGTATAGGTCTATAAGTGGTGATGAGTTGGAAAGCTATTGCAGTAATACAATTATGGGTTTAGAAAGGCAAAAATTTAACTTTCATTAGTAAATTAGAAATCAAGGGAAAATGGAAAAATATTTAAACGGGAAATGTATCAGGATATTGAGACCAAATGGAAATGAGTTAAAGAGTATGGTAGATGAAAAAAAGTGTCTGATAGAAAGAAATTAGTTAACACAGGTATCCGAAGCTGGTAACTAAGAGGCAAACAGTGCCTCTTGCCAGGTGAAGAACACAGAAAGAACAGATGTGGATATTGGGGTTAAAATAGATTGAGACGTGTTTTTTTTTTTTTTTTTTTTTTTTAAGAGGTCAAGTTACAGACAAACAAAAACATCCAGTTGGCCTTGCACACTTTATCTGGGCCCAAATTAAAATCTCTGCCTTGTGTATGAATAATAATGAAGAGCAGAAGTAGATTCCTTTTTATGTGCTAAGTCATGGAGAGAGTAGTTTTGAGGCTTCTGGTTCTACACAAAGGAACATAATGGGTAGAAACCAAAGCAGATATCCAATATTATGGAGAAAACCAAAATAAAGCTACAGAAAAGAATAAGAAATGTATGAAGATCCCACTATTTGGGCAACCCAAATCCCAGGAATTACATTTGTGTATAAGATAGCTCCAATCTTATAAACTGAAAGGAAAACAGTGGGAAAAAACTAAAACTATTACTCTTAGGGGGACAGTCTGATAAAAGAGTGAGAAGTTTGTTCTTATTTATCAATTCAGAGACGCTTTCCACAGTTTTTTTGCCCTTTTCTGTGCTCTATGAAGCTAATGTGTTTTATTACATTGCTCAGAATTCTTTACTTCTTGACTTCTAATACATAATATAAAGCACTGGCAGGAGATTGGTAGAATGGAGAAAAAGGTTGGAGGAATTATTTTAATGTTTATCTCTCCATCACTCTGTTTTAGTGGCTTCACTTTTCTGCTTGTGGCCATTTGGATCATTTTCATCCAAATTTAAAACTCTCTATGGGTTCCATTTAACACCTTCTCTTCTGTTTTAAAGTGTATAAGTGACTGACTCTATTTCTAGGTAATGGATACACAATCTTCCCTTATTAGTTGACTTAATTTTACCCAGAACTTTGTACCTAGACTCTTCATTAAACTCTCTTTAATTTTCATAGAATTTGGTACTATGAGTACGTTCATCTCTTAATCAGATTTGCACTGTTTTGACGAAAATACCCAACAAGAACAACTTAGAAGAGGAAAAGTTTACTTGCATCTCATGATTTCAGAGATCTCAGTCCATAGATGGCAGACTCCATTGCTCTGGTCTCAGGTTGAGAGAGCATCTCATGGTAGAAGAGCCCGGTGGAGGAAAGCTGCTCTATTCATGTCAGGCTAAGGAAGCAGACAAGTAATAAGGGAACACTTGGAAGACACACACTTATTGGGCAGGCCCTCAGTGACTCACCTCCTCCAGTCACACACAAACTGCCTAAAATTAATGCCTGGTTCATTCAATATAGGATTACTGGATTAGATTAGAACTCTAATAATTCAATCATTACATTTTGAAGGTTCTTGCATTAATACAGGAGGTTTTGGAGGGCACATTATGTCCAAACTATAATAGTCTAGGAAAAAGAAACTTAAAATAAGATTATAGAATTTGGTAGATCATATATTTTATTAATTCACAGAAAGCCTCTCTGCTTTAGGAAAAAAAAATCACAGTAACAATCCATGGCATTGATATCATGATTGTAGAAGTCATTCACAATAGTGGCCTGGCATGATACGGAGACAAAGGGTAAAGATTTAGTAGAACAGCGGTTGCAGTGCTTAGACATATGATATCAATAGTAATTGTGAAAGTTGTTGGATTGGAAGTTTCTACCAGAAACCTATAAAAAAAAAGTACCAGAGTATAAAATTAATGTTTTCAATTAACAAATTCAATGAATTCAATTATCTAAGAAACATTAGAAAGCCTCTGACAATTTTAGAATGACCCTTATCCGATGTAGCTCAAAGGGTAGATACACTTGAAGAATAAGCTTAGAACATTATGCTTGTAGAGTTGAAGCACCAAATCCAGTCATTCTTCAATATCCATGGGTAATTGTTTCCAAGACTTCCATGGACCAAACTCTGCCAATGCTCAAGTTCCTTAAATAACATAGTCTATCATTTGTATATAAAATATATCCCCTCCCAAATACTTTAAATCATCTCTAGAGTACATATAATCTAATACAATGCAAATGATCTCTAAATTTTAATTTTTTGGAACAGGATTTATCTCAGGGTGCTTAACCACTGAGCCACATCCCCAGACTTTTTTTTATATTTATTTAGAGACAAGAGACTCACTGAGTTGCTTAGGGCCTCGCTAAGTTGCTGAGGCTGACTTTGAATTTGTGATCCTCCTGCCTCAGCCTTCCGAGCCACTGGGATTAGAGGTGAGTGCCACTGTGCCTAGCTAAATATTTATTATTCTGTATTATTTAGGAGATAATCACTGGGAAATAAGTCTGCACTGTTCAATACATACATAAGTTTTTACTGAGTACTTTGTTTACTCAGTTGATTCAATACACTGATGTCCAACCTACGAATATAGAAGGCCAATCATAAACACAGTTATCTTACAAAAGAAGGGATAATGATAGAAACAAATTGGAAATAATTTCCACTAATGGGAACTTTTGAATAGACACAGATAATAATGATAGTATTGAAAACATTAATACCTCAGGAACCTTCTTCTTCGGAGTAGAAAGATCTTCCTGTCCTCACCTGACAAGCATCATCTTCTCAAGCACAGAAAGCTTTAAGGACTTCATGTGGGTCTTTGTCTCACAAGGGACCTCTTATTCTCCTGAAGATGAATCACCACCCCTCATTACCTCCAGACTCATGGTAGAAGAGCCCAGTGGAGGAAAGCTAAATCATGATGAGAGCTAAATCCTTGAATTCTAGGATGAGAATTTTCTTAGGAAAGGAAAAATTACACACCAGAGAGTTACAGGATTCGATGGTCTCTGCTAGCAGAAATCAGAGAAGCATAATGGGGAATGGATTCTGAGGGTAAGAAGCAAAGAAGGACTGAGTTTAACATGATTGTCAACATAACTACATTCCCTCAGCATGCAGAATTTATTATTTATTAATTGATTAGCCCTAGTTATGTGGCTACAGAAGTATAGGACTCATCAAAAGAAAGATTATGAACAAGTTAAAAGCCAGGAATGAGTTTAAAATCACTTTCAAGTAAAGCAAATGATTACAGAACAAAGTTAAATCTCCATGCTATTATGTATGGAACATGTTCAAATAAAATCCAAAGGATCATCAAGCTTTCCAAATTTTATCCTAATAATTTTAATATTCATTGACATCAATTAGATATTTAAACTGAATGTTTTAATTAAGTTAGTGTCATGGTCAATAATAAGGGGAAAATAGTGATCTGCTTTTTTAAATACCATGAGTCCTCAAGCACACATGTGTCAAATTTCGTCTGTAATGATAAACACAATTTGCAGTAGGCATTTTCCCACATTAAAGATGATGCTTTTCTCTAGGCTTAAAGTGATATTTAATCCTTTGCAATTAGTCAAAAACTAAAAAAAATCCCAGGACACAAAGAGCCTATGATCTAGACAGAAATTTATTATTCTGCTTCTGGATTGTCAACTAAATTTAAACAATTTAGAACAATTAAAGATGAAACAAAACATTAAAAACTATCCAATACTATCATAGAGCTTTTGTCTTGGTTTATGGTATGAAAAGTTTTTTGTTTATCTATGTGAATATGTACTTCATACATCTGATGGAGTTGGATATAATTTTTTAGTTCCAAAGGGAAAAAACATTATTGATCCCTTTGTAACTCATTTTGAGGAAGATATGATTAGCATCGATGATAGATAATAACAACTGTAATTACCTCATTCAAGGTGATCTCAATGAATATACCTTTATTCACACATTATTAAAAATATTAACAAGCCCACTGACAAAATTATGGTTCATTTTTTATCAATTGGAAATGTGCTTTAGTGTAATATTCTATTATAATAATGTTTAACACCTTTCTGTTTAAGGTGAATGCACATAATTTTGTGACTTCCAGAAACAGTCATTAACACTAAACACTTATTTCCCAATTTTTCCCACAGATATCACTGATAATGAATTGCACAACAACTAGTCATGTTCCTTTAAAACATTCTGTATGAAATGAAAATTAACCAAAAAAACCTGTATGAGTCATAGCACATTACATCAATTGAAGCAAAAGAAAGCTATTTACCAATATATTATTATTCTCTAAACTCCAGAGATTATTCTAAGCTAAAAGTAATAAAAGAAATTGTTGAAGTTGCAAATAGAATTAACATAAGCTATTACAAACTGAGTAAAGCTTATTTGTGTACATCAGAAATATTTTGGATTGTATCGCTAAGTAGATTGAAATCATTAAATATTTTCTCACATAGTATTAACGTAAGCTTTATCTGCTTTACTTTCTTTTTTATTTTCAGAGTTTTTCTTCATGCTCATTAAGATATAGATCACTTGTATCACACAATCTTCTCTTCTGATTAAGGTGAACATTATACAGAAATACAAAGTAGTATTTCTGAATGGAGTCTATTCCGGGGAGAATCTTCCCTACAACTTCTACTTGTATTCTTGTATAATTCTTTCTCCAAACTTGAACATGTGTCACTTCCTAGGGAGTGTTATTGATTATTCCTTATCAATTGTTTACTGAACAAATGAACCATTTTTATCTTTTATGATACCTTCAAATAATGAGTACTTTTTATCTACAATATGCTCTCTTACAACACTAGTCTATGGCATCTCTCCCTGATGATGAAATTGAAACTCAGACAAGAAGAAAGTGAGAGAGTTTACAATAGGGGAGGGACATTAAAGGAATTTCTTCTGCATTGGTAACATTCTGTTTATTCATGTGTAGTGAGAAGGTTCGTTTTAATTATCTTTATTTTTCAAGCACATATAATGTATGTTTTCTCATCTATGGTGTCACATCAAAGAATGAAAGATGTAAGAAAATATAAAAAGAATGTGTACATAGTGTTCAATATTTTCCACAGAAAAATTCTAAGCCTTGAGTTATTTCTCACTTCCATATGTAATCAGAAGGTAAAGGAATATCTGGTTTCTGGTACAAGCTCTGACCTTTATTGTGTGACTATGACAGATCACTTCTATCCTTGAGTTTCATGTTCTCTATCCATATAATTAAAAGATTAGAGCCTATGAAGTTAAAATCCCTCATAGCTGTTTTTGCCCTTGATTTCAGATGCATGCTGCTGACAACCATTGTTGCCGCGTGATAGCCAGCAGGCAGCGATCCCTCTGGTTCCATCAGCAAAGCAGAAGCTTTTAGTCTTCTGAAACAATTAACAGCAGTAGTGGGAATTACAGACAAACATTGTAATGTCTCTTGATTTCCTGTAGAAAATGTTTACTGAAGGCAATATGTTATTGACTCAAAAGAAATAAGGAGTAGCAAAAGTATTCTAAATTAGGGTATTCTGTTATATAAAATAATGCAATATAGAATTCTGTAATTTTGGATAGGATAAATGAATAAATTCAATTTAAAAAGAATAATTTACTCAAAAATATAAACAATGCTTTTGGTTTATATGAAATATTTATATATGAATATTACTAAAGTTTTTGATAATTTTTATTCACTCCAAAAATGAAATAGAGAAGCAAGAGTAATATTTTGGAAGCAATCACTTTGGAACAAACCTAGAATTAAAATAATATATTCTTGAATTTATATAAAACAGAATTTATACTTCATATATCATGAAATAGGGAATCAATGATTGAGTAAAATGAGACAATGATAGTAATGATAAAAATCTCTACAAGGGAAATAAGAAAATTCTTGAGGACTGAGGTTGTGGCTCAGTGGTAGAGCACTCACCTAGCACGTGCCATGCCCTGGGTTCGATCCTCAGTACCACATAAAAATAAACAAACAAGATAAAGGTATTTGTCCATTTACAACTAAACAAAAAGAAAAAAAAAAGAAAATCTTGAACAGTAGTAGCAAGCAAAATGAGATAGAATATTAAAAGTGAAATACAGCAAAGATTACAAAGAATGTCATAAATAATTCATAGAATAAGAAAAACTGCAATGACTCAGGAAGTTTATTATTGTAAATAACAGACATTAGATGTTTTCCTTAAATTGGCTGCTGAATCTAAAACAATTGATAAGAAAAATAATAGGAATAATAAGAAAAATTGAATAGAGAAATATGTCAATCATTCTATCAAAATAGATAGAAGAAAGGACCAACTTTATTCTTCTAAAGTTTTATGGTGTCTTTCCAAAACAGCCTGGAAATGACAGTGAAAGACACATCAAAGCCAGTGAGCTCCTGGTTTCAGTGACAAGAATGGGATCCCAGGCAGAGGAATGTGTGAATAGTAGGTTTTAAAACACTGGCCAAAGTGGGAGTGATTGGCATAATAAGTCGTAGCCGTGTCTATGACAAAATTACTTTATTTCTTCAGATGTATATGAGGATGGCTGACAGAAATCAGGGCTCCAAATAATTAAAAATATAAGTAGTCTATCAAATGGTTACATGAATCATGTAAGTGACATTTCTAGTTCTACTAGCCATAAAACTGACTTGAATTACTATAAGATGGATTTAAAGATTTATACTCAGTTCTCAAATCCAAGCCAGTTAGAGATCAAGAGCTTCTGCCAATTTAGGCTATACTAAAGATGGAACCCAGGGACCCATGCATGCTAAATACATGCTCTATCACTGAGCAATACCTCTACCTCTCCTAGAGCTCGCTTTCTGAACCATCTTGTTTCAGGGAGGAAAAGTCAATTATTTTTAAAAGGACAAATATGTGTATTTATTTAATAAAATGCAAAGCATGGTCTAGGTCTAGAAGGATCTCCCAGGTTTACCTGATAACACAAGGATCTGACTCTTTCCTTGTCTTTAATTACTCTGCAACTTTGCAGAAAGAGAAATTTCTTATAGAGCAACCAACAGTTGTCAATAATTGTTTTTAAGTGCACGTGAAAATTTTCCAGTAAAAATATAATTGATGTCCATCCCATGGAAGAGACCAGCTTTGTATTTAGTTGCAAAATTTTTTAGCATCTGATTATCTTTATATGTGTACATTCTTTGTTTGTTTGTTTTTTTTCCCCTTTGAACTGGTATTTAATTTGTGCTAGTTCTCTCTTAATGGACAAATGTTCAATATGCATTTTTCTGACAGGGAAAATATTCCCTTAAGATATTTTGACATTTTGGAGTTTATTCACTGAGATACTAAAAATAATCTCCTGACCAAGAACTACTATTAGTGAAGTGTTACTCATGATAACTTAAGCCTCAAAATATTTTCTTGTTAGTATCCAAAGAGGAGCAATAAATACAAAGCAAAAATAAACTTTAACTTTCTAACTATTTCTTTAGAATTTTCTTTCTTCTTTACTGATTTCAGGTGGTGCTTTGTTGTGTTTTCAGGTTCATTACAGGCATAGTAAGTTTTCTCCTGACTGAAAATTTGGTTTTATGGTATGGTACTATGTGATCTCTGGAGATAAGTGTTAGAGAAAATATTATTTGTTCTAAGAAATGAAGTAGAGAATTTGTCCTTTAGTCCTGTGGATTTGTGCATCTATTTGTCTGTTTGTACTAAAATCAATTAAGAATTTTATGTTAATTGAGAAAGAGGAAATGTCTTTGAAATCTGAAGTGGATGCTTCTGTTTTTGTTTTTAACATATTACTTAAATTGTAGAAATGTAGCTCTCAGGTATAGTTTGTATCTGTGCATTTGCAATTTAGAAAGATTTTTACCTTTTAGTGAGACTGAAATATTTTTCTAGTCTTCAGAGAGATTTAATAAATTTGTATAATGACTTTTAAATTCAAGGACATATATTCTGATTATTTAATAAAGGCAATTAAGCACTTAATGGAATAGAATATTCCTAAAAGTCTCAGAAAAAAATAAAATTGAATTTATTTTATTTTAAGGGTGCTACCCTGAAAAAAATAGTTATTCTTTTAGTATAAGGAAGTTATAAAATATTTTGAGAATATAATTTTACATAATCAAGTTTGCTTTAGTAGGTGAAATGTATATGATGAAGTTATTTGATAGTCTGCTAAATTTATGTTGCAGGCAGTTCTCAATTATCCATGTCCAAAGTTTTCTCTGAGAATTAGAAATCAGCTACTTTATGTATGCATTGCAATTAATATGAATTGATACTGTACTCCCAGGAGTAGTGACACAGAAATAAAAGTATGTATATGTGTATCTTTTAAATGTCAAAGTGTAACATTATCCTGAAGCAGCTGATCTCAGACTTTTTGATCTCAAGACCCTTTTGCATTCTTAAAAATCACTGAGTAAACAGATACTTTCAGAATTTTTTTATATGAGAAATAAAAACTGGATAATACTTAAACTATTTATTTTGCAAATATATTCCATTTTTATTAATTGGAAGAATTAATATTGTTCAAATGTTCACAAAAAAGAGATACAAAGATGTAATACTATTACTGCCAAAATTCCAATACAATTTTCCACAGAAAAATAAAAATTTCTAAAATTTCTTTTGAGTCCCAAAACATCACAAATAGGAAAAGAAATCTTGAGCAAAAAGAACAAAGCTAGAGGTATTATATTATCTGATTTCAAATACTACAAAGTTATAGTAATCAAACCAGACTGGAATAAAAACAGATGCATAAACCAATGGAGCAGGATACCTGAAATAAACTCACACATTTATGTTCAATTGTTTTTCAACACCAAGGTGGTAATAACTCAAAATGGGGAGATATCTCTTTAATAAATGAAAAGTAGATTATGCAAAAGTATAAAATTTGACTCTTATCTCATAATATATACACAAATCAGTGTGTGTGTATATATATATATATATATATATATACATATATACATACACTATATATATTTTATATATATAAAATATTACATTTAAAATACTATGTATATATTATACATGTATATGAGTTTATACATATATAAACTATGTATATAAATGTACATATATGTATATATGCATATATTATATATATATATATATATATATATATATATATATATATATCATGAAATTGTGAAACTACGAGAAGAAAACTTAGGGAAAATCTCCATGACGTTGATTTGAACATTGATTTGTTGGGTATGACCTCAAAGCACAGGCAAAAATGGATTAATGGCTCTGCATTATCAAACTAAGTGGCTTCTCTACAGCAGTGGAAATAAGAAACAGCTTAAATAAATAACACAGAGATTGGGATAAAATATTTGCAAATTAGACATCTGATAAGAGGCTAATATCCAAGATTTATAATGGACTCAAACAATTCAACAGCAAGAAAACAAATCACTCTATTAAAAACTGGGCAAAGGATCTGATAAAACATTTCTCATAAATAGAGACATGAATGGACAACAGATAATATGAAAAAGTGTTCAAAATCTCTAATTATCAGGGAAATGCAAATTAAGACTACAATGAATTATCACTTTGTACCTGTTAGAATGACTATCAGAAAGATGAAAGATAACAAGTGTTGGCAAGGATGTGGAGTGAAGGGAACCCTTGTTACTGCTAGTGAGAATATAAATTAGTATAACCCATATGGAAAGCAGTTCAGAGTTCCTAAAAAGTTGCAAATAGAAATATTATATGGTTCATCAATGTCACTTCTGGTTATACATTCATGGGATTTGAAATCAATATAGATCCAATTGAAATAGAGAAGTAAGAGGTAACTGTACTCCAAGTTGGCAGCTAGTCAAATTACGCACAATAGCCTAATTCTGGAATCAAACTAAGAATTCATTCATGAATGAATGGATAGAGGAAGTGTGGCAAGGGAAATTCTGTTGTTTGTAGCAATATGAATAAACCTTAAGTACATTGGGCTAAACAAAATAAACAGGTAGAGAAAAACAAAAGCTGCATGATCTCACTTATTTGTGAAATCTGAGTAGTTCTAACTCTTAGAAGCATATGGTAGAATGAATAGTGACCAAAGACTGGGGTTAGGGTGAGGGGAGGGGACAGGCAAAATGTAAGATTAATGTTCTCCTTTCTGTTAAAATTAAACCTGTAGTCTGAGTTTCCTAATGTTTAATAAACATGCTCTTGCTGTAATCTAAAACTTTCTTCTGCCCCATGCACCAAATTTCTCCCATAGAAAAGAAACTGAAGCAAGTAAGGACTAACATTCCCAACATCTGGGTGAAGTGGGATCCAACCTTCCTCTTGACTTTTGACTGACAGCAGGGTGAGCTGACATCAGACTTTCAAGTTCTCACTTTTGTGGCAACTCTAGGTCACCTTGGTCCATGCTGATTCCTAACCATACATTTTTACAAGTATTATGGTTAGGAGGAACTATCCATATCTCGCAGAGTTTCAGGAGCTGATCACAAGACTCCTTCACAGAAACTTGTGTTCCTCTTATTGACATTATTTGCATCTGCATTTCTCCTATAGTGAATAGGTTGTTTGCTAAGGAATGTGACATATCCTGTCCACAGAAGCTGCAGGTAAATTTCTTTTTGGAAAAGAAAGCATATGGTGGTCAGCAAGGTGGGCCCATTTGATAGAATTATTATATACAACATTTAGCTTTTATAATGTCACAGATATCCTCATGAGCTGCAGTTGAGATGTCTAATGCCATTTGATTTTTGCAAAATACTTTTCTTTTGGAATTAACTGTGTCAATTGGGGCTTTCTTAGTAAAGTTAGTAAAGACTTTTAGTGCCACATTATACTTTTCAGATCAATCTGAGAGATAAATATTGGGGCTAGAAAATCATACTTGGAGATACAGAAACACAGATGAAGCTTGCCTATGCAGGAGGTTAGGAAGATTTGTAAGTCTCTAATAGATTCAGATAAAAGCTTGTGATTCTGAAAATCTCTTTTTATAATTATCAGGCTTTACTCTCTATGAAACTTGCATTGATAGCCTCCAGCTTTTCTTTCTTTTGGTGGGGGTTCATCTGCTATTTTGGAGGTGATAAATACAAAAGAGGGCTGGGGGTCAGGACCTGATCTAGGAGGTTTATAGAGCAGGGAGTCATTGAGAATCAATTGTAGAGCAAAGCAAGGTTTGGCATACTGAGGGATTTAAGTGAAGGTAAAAGAAAGTTAGAGGTAAGGAATCTCAGGCCATTTACATTTTCATTGGAGAAAATTATATGTCTTAGAGGATTTGTGGTTAATTCTGAGTGGGCTACTAACTACATTATCTAATTTAGATTGAGGCCAGGTCTGTGCACTCAGCTTAATAAGGTATTTGCTTTTGAGGTCAGACTGGAGGTGGAGGATTTTAAAACTTTTTGGGGAAGTCCTGTGGGATGGACTGGTTAGCCCCCATGTTGGAGAGGTTGGGTGGGGGTCGGGGTAGAGATCAAGGCATCCTTTGATTTCTCCCATCACCAGAGTTCCACCAGAGCATGAGAGTGCAACCCCTCCTGCAATCAATGGTGGAGGACCCCTGGGGTCTGGATAAGCCAAAAGGGGAGGGTCTTGGGCAGGGAGCTGAAGTGGCACCCTCTTTCTCCACAAAGAAGTCTTAACTGGGCTTCTCCAAATATCTTCACCATGGCTGAATTTAGGACTGTCAGCAAAAGAGTCTCTGCAAAAGAGTTCAGTATAGATAAACTTCCTATTTTTGTGTTGCTCTGTTTTACTTGGCCACTGGCTGGGAAGATATCGGCACTCCAGATGTTGGACACCCCCTTACTAGTTTCTCACAAACATGTATCCAGTATAAGAATTTGTAAAAATGTGTAAACAAGGCCTCTGGTCTTGAGCTGGGGCTTCATAGAGATGTACATTTCTAAGATAAGAAAAGTTACCAATTGGGCTCCATGATTAACAGCTGGCAGGGGGAGGAAAGAAAGGGGAGAAGTTCTTCCCTTCTCAGTTGTTGTCCTTGAAGGGTTAACTTGCCCAGAACAGTACAAGAAAAAGCTGCTTTTATGTGAACTTTTGCAGACTGTGAACTTCTGAGCCCTTCCCCTTACATGCTGGGTTTAAAACTCTGAAACTACCTGAACTCAGGGTTCAGGGGATTCATTGATCACAGCAAAAGCTGTGCCCTCTGAACCTGGCTGCAGCCAAATAAAACTGTTTCCTGCCATCTTTGGTGCCTTGTCTCATCTGTTCCTACAACACAGCCTCTGTGAAAGACAGGAAGGGATCTTGCCTCTCCAAAGCATGAGAAAGGTGGTGTTGCATGTGGCAACAAAATGGCAAAAAGCAGCCTCTGATTCAGAGGTTAAAATATACAAGAAATGGAAGGAATTGGAGTGGATAGGGTTAGAAGGAGGATGCCTCCAACACCAATAAAGGACCAGAAACAAGTCATGGCTCTGTCATGTGGCAATAAGGCAGCAAAAATCTAGCCAGGACTGGGGTCTATTTTGGGTCGTGTACCAGTCACCATTGAACTATAATGGACCTGAAGGGTGTGAAGAGCTTTCTTATTTGAGTATAAGGTGGTGAGGGGTGGGGAATTGGGAGGGAAAGAGTCAGTCTAGTTATGGCTGGGGGATTCCTCAGGCTTAGAGAGCCACAGAAGTGCCAGATTATCCATGGTCACTTTTAAGGTCTCATCAGCTGTTTATTTAACATAACTGTTACTAATGTTTGAGTATAAGGTGGAAAGAGAGAGATAGAGATAGAGATAGAGAAAGAAATGAAAGGGAAATGAGAAAAAGTGTAGAGGTTCATTAGGACAGGGAGAGATAGAGTGCCCCAAACTCTATCCCAGGATTCAGCACCAAATGAAAGCAACTGACAAAGAATACAAAAAGAAAAAGAAATGGAGACAGACCTCAACAGATCAGCAATGCTTCATCAAGCCATGGAGAGGCACATTTTCAAGGGGAAAATGGCACAAGCTACAAAAAAGGTCTGAGTTTTACAGGATTTAGCAGGGCGGGGTAGGAGGAATTTTGTTGGTCATTAGTGGTAGGCTCATTTAGGGGAGGGTGGGAGAGCAGGTAGGGGAACCATTGTAGATAAGTGAAGTTCCCTGTGGCCTATTGTTCTCCTTTTCTCCCTGGAGGTTGTTATTTTCCATATCCTTCACCTAGACTTTAATCCTTTCTCCCATGTAGCAAGTCACTTTTACTATTTTCTCAGTATCCCTTCTAGGTCTTCTTGCAAATCATTAAAGAGTTTTATTTTTTGCTTTTTCACACAAATTAATATGTATGACACATACTGTCACAAAGGTATTTGTTTGTTTCTTTGCTTGTCTTTGATCATAAGTCCTGGGGATCTTTCCACATTGGTTCACATGGTTCACATTCTTTGAATGAGAGTTCAAGTCCCTGAAATTTGATATAACTTCTGTCATAGAAATAAAGAGACCTCTCAGGGGCACCTAAACTAAATTTATTGTATGAAAAAATTAAACACCATATAGGCTTTTTATTAGTCTACATGAAAGAGCATATCATATACAACATTAAGTTTTAAATTTGTTTCTTTGTTTCATTTAGTGGTTACTATTTTATTTAAAGTTCAAACTTAAAATTTATTACTATTTTCTTCTCAGTTTTCCATGTTACACTATCTGTAATTAAAATTTCTGCCCCTATTTAAAAATCTTTCAATGATTAAAACAGCAAACTTGACTCATATATGGTAGAAAATTAATTTTAAAATGTATTTTCAATATTTCATTTCACATGGGGAGATTACTTAAGGGAGACATGCAAAGGAAAAACAAACAATCAAAAAACTTTTTATATCATATATGTTGGTTTGTATTTAAGACTTTCAATCCTTAAAAAGTACAGAGCTCATGTCACATCATTCCATAACCTTTCTTAAAATATGATTAAGAGTACATATTGGGCTGGGGATGTGGCTCAAGCGGTAGCACACTCGCCTGGCATGTGTGTGGCCTGGGTTCGATCCTCAGCACCACATACAAATAAAGATGTCGTGTCTGCCGAAAACTGGAAAATAAATATTAAAAAAAAAAATTCTCTCTCTCTCTTTCTCTCTCTCTCTTTAAAAAAAAAAGTACATATTATATTTTTTAGAATGGAGATTCTCTAAATTTTAAATTTATTAATATTATATTGTTATTAAATTCTCATTGATCAAGCCCAGTTTCTTTTCTTCTTCAATTTTCATAATACCTACCTTGCTATCTAGATTACATAGAAATTTTAAAGCAGCAAGCACATTTATAATTAATTTCTCTACTTAATTTCTCTAAGAATAATAGGAAAGTAAAGCAGATTAATGAAAACTCTTGGTTTTCTTAGATTACTTTCTTTAAAGCTGCCTTTGATGCCATTTAAAATAAATAAACTTACAAACATTTATTCATGGAATAAATTTATGAAAAATTCGTGAAATTTTCTAGAAACAGAAAAAAAAATCTCTCCTTTGTTGATTTTCTTATTGAGAGAGAAATGCAGAAACAAAAAAGGGACAGTGAGACATAATATAAATGGGTGCTCCTAAAGTGAATAAAGACCTACTGGGGAGCTGAGATTTGAGCAGAATTGAAGGAAGCAAACGAGTAAGTCATAGGAATATATTAGAAGTTACCACTGGCACAGAAAGAGCTTCTGGAAAAGCTCAGTGTGTGTGTGAGTTATGATTCAGGAAGTGGGCATGTCTGAAGAGTGGAGGAGAACAGCAAAAGAATGAACTGAGTAACGTTCTTGTCGCTCAGTATAAGGCAGCTCCTGGAGGGTTGGGGAAGAGAAGTTATACATTCTGTCCCATGGTTTTACAGAAGCCCTCTGGCTGCCATATGAGGCCAGGAGAAAACTGGGGACAGAGATTGGGACCTGATTAAAGAAGGAGAGAGAGAAGATAGTGTGGTAGTGGTGCAACTATGATAAATGACAGGTGTCAGATATATTTTGAAGACAGCATTTAGAATTTGCCAATGGATTAGGTGGAGAGGGTGAGCGAAATATCCTGCAAATCTGAAGAATAAAGTTGTCATTTATTGAGTTATAAAATATTATGGAAGAAATTAGTTTTATTTTGGAAAAAGGTATTAGGAGTCACATCTTGGGATGTGTTAATTTTGTAATGCATATTCAATTGATAATAGAATACGATAAAGAAACTGTCAGGTTTTTTACATGAATGTTCCATTTCTCTGGTGAGATGATATATGCTATTCCAAACAATGCAGTTTCTTGTTTTGATTTTTTTTTATTCTCTACTGAAAGTGTCATGGAATTCGTTCAAAAATTCATATTATTTCCACAGTTTATTCCTTTATTTTGGAATTAACTTATTGCTTTGCTAAATTTATACCTTATTTTTGGAGTTCTTGAGTATTTGTGTTAACTTTCATTTACATAGAAAAGTATGTTAATGAGGAAGGATAGGGAAGAAAGAAAAAAAAAACAGTTATACCTAATGCTACCATCAATATCTCGTGTTTAAAATAGATAAAACTCATTTATTCAGCATTTAGAACAAAAACTTTATTAAAAAAGTAAAAAGAGTACAATGAGTTGCTGTTGAATGAAGTAAAAACATTTCTACCTTACCTATGAGACATATCTTTGAGAATGTCTTATATTCATAGCTATAGTTCTAGTTAAGTTTAAAATTTCTTTCTTTTTTTTTCTTTTTTGATAAACACATTCACTTGTTCCGTAAATACATGTGAGGTCATTGTAATTTTTTTTAACATTTTTGGATAGATTCTAAACCATAATTAAGGATGGAAATGGGAAGTACAACAAATGGAAAAAATAGTAAATATTTTAAATAGTATTTAATGACTTTAGTTACTCATTTTTACAGTAAGTACTTTATCATTTATCCTATTTAGTATAGATATTATTATGATCAACATAACTAAATGAAAGTGTTAGCATACAACCCAAGGATTTACAAGCACTGCCCACAGCTGTGCTAAATTCTAAATGAGTGAGTTATTTATAACTATCGCAGTTAATTGTAGAATCTAAATTTTAACATTAAAGAAAAAAATGAAATGACCAAGATAAATTTTGTTTCACAAAGCAAAATAAAATAAAATTCTAGAAATTTAATTCTCTACATTTTATGTACATGTGTACATGCATATTACATTACCCAAA
This sequence comes from Marmota flaviventris, assembly GCF_047511675.1. Lineage (NCBI taxonomy): Eukaryota > Metazoa > Chordata > Mammalia > Rodentia > Sciuridae > Marmota > Marmota flaviventris. The sequence continues at coordinate 42,979,255 of NC_092503.1, forward strand.
GCTCCATCACATACAGAGAAAATAATTTCAAATGGAGAGCATCAATTAGTTAAAAGTACACACAATATAATTTACAAATGCTGGAAATGTACTAACATCACATCTCATGTTAGTAATATTTTAATGATATTTAAAATATTTGGATAGAAATTAAGTCTACTCTAAACCTAAATAGTGCACTACACATGTTCATGAAAAATATTTGTTATGTTTATAAAAATAAGCAATACATTTCCTATAATATAAATTCTGTTTATGACAATATTCAATATGTTAAACATTTCAGAAAATAAATATTTACTTAAGGATAAATACAGAAATCACTGACAGAATTTATCAGTTCAAGAAGAAATTTTCATTGTATCATAACTATTCCAGACTGTGATTTTGTATTTAATTTGATAGTAATTAGTTTGCCTCTTCCCCTAGATAATGAACTAGTTAATTAATGGTAAGTGCATAAAAAATCTTCTTCTCACTCCTAAGGGTATATTCTTAAGGAATAAAGTCAGTTAAATGTTTAAATTTCACCACTGAATTTGCAATGTGAATGCCATTTATATATGTTGATTTTAATAGTTTTCTCTAGGAACATTTTATTACAATGAAGAGTAATTTCTACTTCATTCTTCAAAACCAAAAAGACAATATGATTAATTAGATTCAAATTTTTAAGATGAACCTTTATTCTGGCTGAGGCTGGAATAAAAGAACACTGGCACTTAAAGTATACTTTTAAGTTATACAGAATATTATAAGAAACTAGCTTCAATATAGTCAAGACTTAAGCATAACAGTGATATCCAGTAGTGAGCGGAGGATTGCTGGTATGAAGGTGAGGCTGGTATATGAATGAAACTGGAGACTAACATGCTAAGTGAAATAAGCCAATCCCAAAAAAACAAAGGCTGAATGTTCTCTCTTATATATGGGTGCTGACACAAAATAATGGGGGCACAGAATGGAAGTTCATTAGATTAGCCAAAGATGAAGGGAAGGGAGATGGGATGGAAATAGGAAAGGCATTAGAATGAATCTTACATAACTTTCCTATGTTCATTTATGAATAAACCACAAATGAATCTCCATATCATGATCAACCAGGAGAATGGAATTCTAATTAGAATAAGTTATATTCTATGTATGTATAATATGTCAAAATAAACTCTACAGTCATGTATATATATTAAAAAAAACTGTTACTAGAAAAAAATGTGCATTTACATATCTACTTTGAGTCCTATCATCAGAATACTTTAGAGAAGACAGCATCATGTTGATTGGACTATTACCAAGTATGTTTGTTAATAATAAAAGAGGAGGCAATTTTCTAAAAGTACAAAACCTGTTATAGATCTTAAAGATTAACTTTAAAATATGTGACATTACTTTAAAAGTATTTTTATGAATGTAATTACTTAAAATTATATTAAAATTCTCTTCTTGTGACATTAGATTTGGCCTGTACTAATTACATTCAATATTTTATTCCTGATTAATTATGCACATACTGTATTTTGTTTGATCATGTTCTACAGTGTGATTTCATTCCTTGGTTGTTGATTCTGTATTAGGGTCATGTTTAATTAAAACCTAAAGAAAAAATATACTAGTTCAAAGAGTATACTTCTCAATAATAAGTACGTATAATCAAAGTTGATTACATATAGTAATAAAATCCTTCATCTTCAGAGACACTATTAATTATATACCAATAAATTAATAGTTTTAAATTCAGTCCACAAAATAATTATTTCCTTTGGTTCCACTTCTCTTCATTTATTACCTCTTTATTACTGACAGGGTGTTTTTTCTTTGAGCATATCAATTATAACTGCAGCAAGTGGCATATCCATTGGCAGATAACTATAAAAGTTCATGGGCACTTTATAAACAATGTTAAGCTGCTCTTTCCTTAGTCATAAGTGCTATCTGCCTGCTTGCTTGCTGAATTCAAATAGCCTTCTATAGGAATCAAATCACTAGCTCTGCAAATGCAAATCACCTAGAATATGCAAATTATAAGTTTGCTTTAAAATGTGGGTGTTTGGTTAAGGACAGTAAATCATTTTTTCCATCCACAGCTATTTTGCTTAATTACAAACTTGAATTACACATAGAAAACAAAACTACTCCCAAATCTCTCAGGTCCAATATGCACTTCTTTAGCATTCTTTTAATTAAACCTGGTTTCTGAACATTAATTAAGAGCTTTATAGAGAAAAAAAAACTGAGAAAATTTAAAATATAAGAATACATGCTAACCATTTAGAATAAAAGTTGTGTTTCAGGAAAGAAATCCCATTAACAGTCTAAAGAAAATTGTACAAATGTGCTATTATGTGATGCATGGACTTAAAGAGAAAGTGAATTGACGAGATCACATAATCATTTCTAGGAGAAAAGTAGTCTCAAGCAGGATTTATTATAAAAAATAACTTTTGGGGATCAGAGTTGTGGCTCAGTGGTAGAACGTCTGCTCAGCATATGTGAGGCACTGGGTTCACTTCTCAGAACTGCATATATATAAATAAATAATAAAGGTCTAATATATATATATATATATATATATATATATATATATATATATATATATGTTTAAAAATTACTTTTAAGAATCCTTTGAATATAGTATATTACTAACTTAAGAAAATGTTTTATTAATTGCTACATATTTAAGTTTACATACTTCAAATTACTAATGTATTATTTTAAGAATATTAACTAGATTAATAATATCATTCTTTTTCTATCAAACATGTCAAGTCAACATTTAACTTTATCCTACGACATAAAAACAAAGACAAAATTTTGCTGGCAGATCCACTGCTAGCTCTGATGGTGATTCTACATAAACTAGAAGAAATTCTTACTCAAGATATTTTATTTCCATATGTCAGAAATTTCTCACAATGTACTCATATTGTAAAAAGAAAATGTTTGGGTCACTGCATATAAAAACTATCATGTAGTTGTTTCCCCCAAGAAATCACCCAATCTTGTTACATTTTGGGTGTTATTTTTTTCTTAAAGAACATGTATCATGTTAAAGAACAGTTATCCTGGAGTTAAAATGCTGCATGAAAAGTGAATGGATGGGCTAACTGTCAGTGTATCAACTAGAGATTATGAAAATTGTAATATTGATTTTTATTCCTGGACAAAATATCAGTGTCAATATACATTATAATGATAATCTCTAAGAAATTTAAGCATTTCCATTACAATTCTCACTCATGCTCACTTGCTCTCTCTTCTTTTCTCTCTTGCTCTTGCTCTGGTTCTTGCTGTCTTTTGGTCATTGGGAAAATTTGACTATTACGCTTTAAAAAGTGATAATTTGGCTGCAAAAGGGCAAATAATAGCAGTCTTAAGATGAATAGATAAGATGAATAAACATCAATAAATGACAGGGATTACCTTGTTTATGGACATATTAATATATCAATTCCTTTATTTAAATGTGCTCATATTTTGTGCACATTATAAGTAAAAACCAATACTCACTGGTAGTACCAATTGGAAACACAACTAAAATCAATGTACATGAATAATATAAAAGAAATTCCATATATGAGATGGTGAATTTACCTATTATTTTTATAGTAAGAAAGGCACCACCATGTAAAAATATTACAAAACTTATTACAACTAGTAAATACAAAGCAAATTGAGATACTTTTTTAAAAAATATTTTTCTTTAGTTGTAGATGGCCACAATGACTTTATTTATTTACTTTTATGTGGTGCTGAGGATCAAATCCAGTGTCTTACACATGATAGGTGAGCACTCTACCACTGAGCTACAGCCCAAGATGCTGTTCTTATTCAAAAGATTTTAATTTTTTCTTTTTTTATTTTAAAGATTTTTTTCAATGGCCACTTTGTATAGTTATGCATTTTCAGAATGAGGTCTATTTTATACCAATGGAATGGTAAATCAGTGGAAAGGACTTTGAGAAAAATATAACCAAAGATAAACAGGGAGTGGGGATAAAGCTATTTGAAAGAATTAAAAAAAATTCAAATACTTTTTTTCATTTGTGATTTATTTATTTTTTTTAAATTTGTTCTGATTAGTTATACATGATAGTAGAATGCATTTTGACACATACATAAATGGAGTATAACTTCTTATTCTTCTGGTTTTATATGATGTAGAATTACCCTGGTCAAGTAATTATACATGCATATAGCGTAATAATATCTGATTCATTCTACTATTCTTTCCTAGCCCTCCAACATTGGGAATTAGCAATTATCAGAGAAAACATTCAGCCTTTATTTTGGGGGACTGTCTTATTTCACTTAACATGATCTTCTCTAGTTCCATCCATTTACCTGAAAATGCCATAATTTCATTCTTCTTTAAGGCTAAGTAATACTCCATTGTGTGTGTGTGTGTCTATATATATATATATATATATATATATATATATATATATATATATCACACTTTCTCAATCCATTCATCTGTTGAAGGGTATCTAGGTTGGTTCCATAGTTTAACTATTGTGAATTGAGCTGCTATAAACTTTGATGTGCCTGTGTCACCGTAGTATGCTGATTTTAAGTCCTTTGGGTATAAACTGAGGAGTGGGATAGATGGGTTAAATGCTGGTCCCATTCCAACATCCTTAGTAATTAATCAAATGCTAATTTGAAATGCAAATCAAAATTACTCTAATATTTCATCTCATTCCAGTCAGAATGGCAATTATCAAGAATAAAAGCAACAAAAAATACTGGCGAGGATATGGGGAAATGGAACACTCATACATTTTTCTGGGACTACAAATTGGCACAAGCATTATGGAAAGCAGTATGGAGATTCCTCCTTTGTGAATTGAGAGTATGCCTCATAGGCACTTCAACAAGGTAACCACTGCAGAGGCTCTTTTGATAAACTGTAGAGATTTTTACCTTATTAGTGGGTTTTTGTTTTCATATAATAGTTTTGTTCAAATATTTGGTTAAGATCTACTAGAACTGAAAATATTTAGTCTAGCATACTAGTACAAGGATGTTTTACCTTTAACACACCACAACTTGTTATTTTTATGCATTTCTTTCTCTTATCCATACTTTAAAAAAATCTTCTTTGTGGGCTGGGGTTGTGGCTCAGTGGTAGATCACTTACCTAGCACATGCAAGGCCCTGGGTTTGATCCTCACTACCAAGTAAAAATAAATAAAATGAAGGTTTTCTGTCCAACTACAACTAAAAAATGAATATTTAAGGAAATCTTCTTTGCATATACTGATGTTAATATAAACATATAAATCATGACATATTTAATATGCTAACTATTTTAAAATATCTGATTTCATACCTTGTATTAATATTGTCATAGTTTTGGTGGGTTTCTCAGGAATATGCAGAATTACCCAAGAACTAGATAAAATATTACTGTTTTTAATTATCAAATTTAAAGTAGGCTACAAACCAAACAACTATGTATGTTTATTCTCACATAATAGTTTCATTCAAATATTTGATTAAGACCTACTAGATCCTAAAATATTAGGATACTGGCATACTAGTACAAGGATACTTTACCTTTAACAGACCACAACTTGTTTTTTTTTTTTCTTTTTCTTTTCCTAGTAAACATTGCTTTATTCGTTGTTTCACATGGTTAGCATGAACTTTGTTTTCAATGATGTTTTTAATTATATAATTTTCTCCTGGACCTATAATATTTTGTCATTTGTTAATGTTTCCTGTTTGCATTTTTATCTTTTGTTCTTGATTAGACTTAATATAATTAGACTTAATGTATGATATATATTTTTACGAATCTTCTTGTGAAGAAACCTGTAAAGAAGCGAACAGAAAACAGAGACACACGCACAGTGCAGAGGAAAGAAGACAAAGTGACCATTCCTCTCTGCGGCCGTGTTTATTATATCCAGAAAATTACATAGCTCCCGTCACCATGACTACATTCTAACTTAGAATTTCTTTAACCCCAGAGCTAGCTACCCAAGATAAGGTATAGGTTGATACAAACATAGAGCTCCTTCCCCCACAGGGACGTCACTATAGAAACTAGATAGTGCACCTGTATAGTGATCTTAATAGTCTCAGGAGGAAACTGGTGGGCACTCCAATTGCAGGAATCAGGGTGCCAGTTACTCAGGGGAGTTTGCTCACAGGATGCTTCCCTGTATATTTCAGAGTCAGAATACCTACAATATATAGAGTTGAATATATATATATATATATATATATATATATATATATATATATATATATATATTGTGTATATATTTATGTATATACATAAATACATACATATATATATATATATATATATATATATATATATATATAAAAACTCATCTTTTAAAAATATATTCTAAAAACATTCCAAATATACAAGAAGCTATTTCTTCTTTCTATTTTTCTTTTCTGACATAAATGGCTGTTGTGTTTCTGCTAAAATGACAGTGACATAGATAAAGTAAAATGATGAGAGACAGGACACACCAGGTAGGGAAGAGATAAACAATTCAAAATGGCAAGTTAACTTACAAATATAATTTTAAGACTAGCTTCTTCTTTTCTGAGTTAAATAAGCCATTTGGTCAGTATTTGGACAGTAAAGCAGATTTTTGTCCTTCAGAGGAGAAATTAAGGAAACAACAGAAAAGATAAAATTGTAGGTAAAGGCCCATGAGCAGGCTGGCACTGGAGTAGGAGTGTCATGTCCAGGAATAGTCTGATCACATGACTGGCAGAGGTGAGAGGGAAGAGTGGAGTATGGGGCTATAGATGCATTGAGACAAGTCGGGGTTGCAGGGGTTCTCTCTAACATATACCCTGATGCCCGCTTCCTAAAGCTCAAAACAGATACCTCCTGATGCTTAGCCTCAGGTCAATCTGAGAGTCCTGCTCTGGGATGTGTTTGCAAATGAAAGAGACAGACAGATACATGATTGCCTCCTGGCTCTGGGTGGAACATGTGGCAAGGAGGATACTGAACTTTTCCTTCAATATCCTAAGCCTTGGGAAAAAGAGCCAAAAGTCACCATCCCTGAGATCCCTAAGTTAAGCTACATGACCCTTGATAGATTCCTTACCTATTTCTTAAACGAGCATAATACTTTATATATAAAGAATTATAGACCTATTAATTTAAAAAATAAAATTGAAACAGTTGAGGATAGTTAATATTTATTATTTTATTTTTACTTTTCTTCTTTTAATAGTTAAGCAAAGCTATATAACTACGTTTCAGACAGTTTTAACCAAAGAGCAAGAATTTATGAAAAACTTAAATATTTGTTTCCTGCCTTCTCTTCATTTCCTTCCCCAGCAGTAAGCAGGGTCAACATTTTAAGGTACATCCTTTTCTCCATATATCATTTTCACAAATATATATTTTATATATCATAGTTTACATGCATTTATTTTCATACATATTTGTAGATATATATAGATGGATACATAAAACAGATTTCTATATAATCTGTTTGTAACAGCATATATATGTGTGTATATATATATATATATATATATATATGTATATATATATATATATATACATATATATATATGTCTTTTTTAATGGCATTGTGTTATTCATTTCTCTGCAATTGCTATTTTTTAATATTATCTTGGAAACTTTTTGTGTCAATACTTGTATATCTACCTGTTTGTTTTTTTTTCAAATGGTTCTAGTCATCTGAGAGTTAAATGAACCATGACAAATTAATAAATTCTTTGTTGATTATCCATATGAATTTTTTTCCAAATTTTTATTTTTACAAAAATACTTTAATAAACATAATTGAACACAAATATTCTGGAAGTATAGATCCCTAGAAATGAAGTACATTGTTAAAATCCCTGTACATTTAAACTTTTCTTTATTAACAGTTTTACAGCTTACAAATTAATAATATAATTAATTGTTCACATTCTGAGAAGCAATAAGAAATGCTTTTTCTGCATTTTAACTTGTATAATATAATTCAAATATGTTCAGGAATCATTTGTACTTTATTGGCTATCTTTATTTATAAATTATTACTACCCTGTGCTCATATTGTCATTGGTTTTGTGATTTTATTAATCTACTTTCAGTATAAATATTACCATTTTATCACAATCAAATTCAGTTAATCAAACTTGATTGATTAATTAAAAGTTTAAAAAATTAAAAATCTCTATAAATCATAAATTTGTTGGACAGGTCATAGTCTTGACAGAATTGTCATTGTATACATAAATCAAAACTTTTATAATGTGTGTGAGAGGATTGTAATAAATTCCTGGTAGTATTGATGGAAACTTCTACACATTTGAGTTGAAATACCTTTGACCTTATTAAATTAGGAAATTATAGTTCACCATAGAGCCAAATCATGATGGATATTTTTTTTCTCACACACATTGTTTTATCCATTGTTTCACTGATTAGCTTGAACTTTGTCTGCAATGATCTCTTTAATTATACAATTTCCTCCTGGCTCTATATTTTGTTAATGTTGTTAATTGTTAATAACAATTAATGTTAATGTTTCCTGTTAATGTTTCCTGTTTGTGTTTGCAATTTTTGTTCTTGATTAGACTTAATAATTTCTTTCTATTCCTCCTTACAGGTAAATATTATTTATTTGCTTTTAATATTTGTTTTTTCTATAGTTTACAACTTATTTTTTAATTGATAACTGAACAAAAATGTACTAATCTATGCAGTGTACTATGTGATGTTTCAAAATACATATACATTGTGTAATATTTAAATCAGATTAAATATACACATCTCTTATTAAATGGATAAAGAAAATGTGATACATATATGCAATGTAATACTATTCATCCATAAAACCACAATCAAATCCCATTATTTGCAACAATTTGAATATAACTGAAGATTATTGTATTATTACTTTTAGTATTTCATGTATTTAATTGTTTTTTATCATTATTTCTTTTATTTTTATTTATTATCAAGTTCAAAGAAATTTGTTAAAAAATGTACTTGACACCAAAATATTTTCCTCAGCATGTAATTTTTGTTTTATACATTTTGGTATGCATAGAGTGTTATACTAATTATTATTCTCCTCTTAATAGTTGCTGAATTTGGTTTTGACTTTTTCATGAACATGATGGTCATTTAGAAGAATTTCAATAGATTTCCATTTGGATTGATTTCTTTCTGCCCTTTTGTATTTTCTCTTCCTTATTTGCCCTTATTCTACAAAAATATCAGTCTCTTGGCAATAAATGATACAGAAAGTACATATCAAATTAATCATATAATAGAAAACCTATAATCAGTAAAATGAAACAAAACAAAAAATTACAACCTTAAAGTTGTAGGATGAAGCATATTAGGTAGAAAATATGCCTCAGGGTAAAAGAGAAAAAAATAAGATTTCCTTCATATCTAATCTGAAATTAAAAATTCATTTTATACAGTAGGTTTAATTTTTTATAAAAATATCTCGAGTAATATATGTACAGCAAATGCATCAAAGACCTGGAACTTATTGCTATATATCCACTTTAAGTAATTTATGTATGTAGGGAGTAGATTTTCTACTCCTTGAAAATTTTCATTTCTCACTCTTTTAGGTGCAGCACTTCTTTGCCACTCAGATTGTCCAGCCATATGAAAAGTTTAATCAATGGTTATTAAGTGTAAGTGTTACTTAATTGCCTGTGTGGGTCTTCCACAGCACTTTTTCCTTCTTTTATGGTACAGTGACTACATTCAAGGTGGAAACCATGCCTCAGTCGGTAAACCAGAGGTATAATACAGTACAGCAGGACCACTGGAGACTCATAATGAGCTTAAAGAGTGAAAAAGAATTAAAACCTACATAGCTTTAAGTCTCCGAAACTAGGGAGTTGTTTATTATCTCAAGATAACCTGGGCTAATAGAGTGGATTTCAAAACTAATTCATCAAAAATAGTTCTATGTTGTACTATAATGTTTAAGTCATTATATATTTTATAGTATCCTTTGATCCAAAGTCATATTTGAGTAGCAAAAATTGCATAAGCATAAGAATTTTCTCCAGATTCTGCTTCACCTTTGATAGGAACTAAATAGCAGCTATTCCAACTCATTCTCTAATAGGAACCAGAAACATCAGGTTACTGGGAAATAAAGAGAGATTCAAATGTTCTTCCTGAAGCCAGGCCCTTGGCACATGCATGTAATTCCAGCGGCTCCATAAGCAGAGGCAGGAGGACAGTGAGTTCAAAGCCAGCCTCAGTAATTTACAATGTGGCTCAGTGGTTGAGTGGCCCTGAGTTAATTCCCCAGTATTAAACAAAAAACAAAACAAAACAAAAAAATGTTCTTTCTGAAACCCAGAAGTGATTCTGTCAGAATTGCAGCTCCATTATAAAAATTTTAAGGTTTAACCTGTATTATTTTAATGCACAACTTTTCTACTTTTGCAAAAAATTAGTGCAAGAAAAGTTAGCTTGTTTTCTTAAAATTTAAATTGGAGTCCCCTGATCCCCACAAAACTAATATGAATAATTAGTTGACTTTTGTATATCAAAAGTCTGTTCTATAATGTTTGCTACCTAATTAGAATGAAAAAAAATATAGATTGATAAAACTATTATGAAAATTACTTTGAAGTTTAAATTACCACTCTCTGAAATAAAGACTATCTTCTACTTATCTGCTTTTCCATTATTTTTCTTTCTCTTCTCTCATGTTCTAGTTTTGCAAAATCCAATTTGCAATTCTTGTCTAAGTGGGTAGTCTTCCCTTAGACTCGCCCTGTCTTTTAACTATTTTTCAAAAGTTTCCTTTCTTGACTTATAAATTGTGAATCTGAACTCTCCCCTACATTAGAAAACTCCAATGAAATCATTAAAATAAATTAATAACTGAAAAATTAATGGACCTCCTTCCTCTGATTATATGTCCTCAAACATAGGACCAATCCTTAATAACTTAAATGAATTGCATAGCATAGAAAGTATTTCTGAAAAGTAGTGTTCTCTGTAGTCTTCAAGTCAAATAATGTAGGTCAAAGATCACTCACTCTATTGGTTGGAAATGGTGGCTATCTCAAAAAATAATATAAAATAAATTGGCTCAATTTCTTTCCACAGAGCATTAATTAGTTACATTAGAATACACTAGTAGTAGCTTGTGTTACTTTAAAAGGAAGCCTATATACTTCAAAGGCCTAAGTATATGGATTGCCATGAATGTTGCATTAAAAAAAATCTTAAAATTGCAAAGGCACATTTTTCAACTATAGTCTCCACTATAACAACTAGCAATAATTTCTAGAATATCAGTAGGAAGACTAAAATGTCATTTTAAAAATTAACGACAAAAAAAAAAACCCACCAGACATATTTACCATATACAGGTACCCTTTAAATGATCAGCTTGTTGTAACTGTAGCCAAAACTGTCAATAAATTGGTAGCTTTAAAACATTATATCCTCCAGTTTGTAATGTTCATAATGTATTATTATATAATACAGGGTATATACATTAAATATGTTTCTGAATTAGTTATTTTGCTAAATGTATATGCTGCTGGTTTTCATTTTTGCTACTGCAACTCCTGTATTTGTTTACTTCAGATTGAAAACACAAGCAAATGAAATAATATATAGAGACACTGGAAGAAAGGAGATAAAGCCATGGAAGACAAAGAGAATTGCTCCAGTAAGAGTAAATGACAGCAGGTAGGGGTAAAAGGAAAAAATGTAGATGAGAGATTGAGAGAAGAATTGACAGATTAAGTGTGAAGTCGTGGCAGAGAATAGAGAGTCAGAAATTATTAAAGAAGTGGACAGTTTTTAACAGGTAAAATTCAGATAGGAGGAAAATCACTAATATTCATTTGTGGAAGGAAATTACCCCAGACCATCCTGCTAGATATATTTGCCAGTATACTCTTCAAAATCAAATACTGTTTCAGAGATTCAAAGGAGCTACAGTCATAAGTTAAAATCTCTGATAATGATAAAATCTCTAATTAAATTAACACTGAGCCAGGACACTAATTAAAGGTCAGACTACAAAAACCAGAACCCAGGTATCTTAACACCCTAACAATCTGCTTTTATACTTACCTCAGATAAACACAAATTAAACAAAATATAAAATATGGTATAATTCAGAGGATTTATTAATGATCAAACATCTGTTCAGTGGATTTCTTTCAATAAGAAACATATTTCAAATTGGCAATCACTTCTGTTCCTGAATTGCATAGTACTATTTTATCATAAAACTGCACATCTAACATACCTAAATTTGAATTAATCCATCAATGAAACTATTCTTTTATAACCTACTCAGCTTTCTAGAGAATTTATTATCACCTTATACACTATATTGCTGCAGATGTATTCTTGGTTAGTGTTGTTAGTCTAGTACTATTTTGTTCAAATTTATGAGTGGTTTGGGATCGATAGAGTACATACCTAATTAGATTCAATAACCTAATTTGGGGGAATATAAAATGTTGTGTTAAGTATGCAGAGCGGCATCAATAATACATACTTCTGCTTTAAATTAGTAAAATCACTTTTAAATGTTAGTTGAAATGCAGTGACTACTAATTTGCACAATGGTTTTAGAAATAAAATATTATCCATACATAAAACTTCAAATAATTGGAGCTAGCCCACTTCAATCACTAATACTTGCTTCCATTTTATTTATTTTTAGTGGAATTCCTTTTTTTTAATGCCTTCCACATGACAATGTCTCCACAAATAAGATACTAAACTTATTCAAAAATATTTCCTGAGGAATCAAGCTCATTATAATTTTATTATAGATCTTTGGAAACAGGAGAGATTTATTTAGTTTCATTGCCCTTAGTCTATTATCACTTGACCCAGTAGCCAGGGTATGTAGCAGCACAATTCATCATACGGTGGCAAGATCACGCGAGGGAGAAAGGTTGTTCACTTAATGGTAGCTGGGAAGCAAACAGAGACAGAGCATGGGCCAGAACCCAAAAATATATTTAAGGCCACAACCCAGTGACTTAACTTCTTACCATTAGGCCCCATCTCTGTGGCACCAGAAGTGGGAATCTAGTCTTTAATATATGAGCCTTTGGTAGGTACTCCAAATCTAAATTATAGCAATATATAAAATGTAAAAGGAGCAAAGATTTAGGATATAGCACATCTATTAAATGTCTTCAATTTTAAGTATAATTTTTAAAGAAAATTATCAAAACCACAAAACATACATACATCACTATCTATTTATATTTCATATTATTCCAGACTAGCACCAAATGTACTGCAAAAAAGGTGTATTTTTACTCATTTAGTGGTTAATGGGCCCTGATGTACATTTTTATGATCTACATGTAACCTGCACCATTCAAACCAGTACCATTCCCCAAATAATTTGGAACTATATTCTCTTCTTTCGTGTTTAGGAAAGAACTTATTTTTACCTTGTGCATCACTGAAGACTTTCACCATGCAGCGACTATATTCTTCATGTTTTTCTTGAAGCTGGCTTTGCAGAGGACCCTGATATGGACAGACTAGTAAGAGACCGGAAAGTGAATGCCATTGGGTTGCTTTGTTTCAGGGTTGTTTGAAAGTTGAATACCTTCCTGAGGAATTGTTTCTACAGTGATTGCCAATTTTCTGCTTGAGAGGTTTATGATCAAATCATCTCTGATAGTTTTTACTTGGGATTCTTTCTGCTGATGGTATGTCAGGACATTTGCTAGCACATGTTAAAATTTCTTTTTCTACTGTGGTTAACAATTACAATTTTCAGTACCCACCAAAATGAATTACTCAGAACATATGGCTTAAAAACTGATGAATTTAATTTCATGGAGAAATAAATGCATTCAAGACATTAAAATGGAAAGTGGGAAGACTGTTAAATAGTTAAAATCACAAACCTTCAAAATGGAAAGATTTTGCTGAAGAATAGTGTGTCCTGGAAACTGGTAAAAACATAGGGAAATGTTTAATATGATATAATAACTACAGTTAAAGATAATCATAAAAAATAACTTAGATAAATAGCTTATTTTCTTCTGATTTCAACTTTTCCAAATATTATCTTAAAAGCAACTTTTCTTAAGCTAGTCTCGTTTTCTGTCCAAGTTTTGTCTCCTGAACGACAGTATTTATCTCAGCTTTTGATATTCTCTGGGAGTAAACTGTAAGTAAAATAATGATGGTATTCCTTAAGAAGACAATGCAATGATAGCAATGCTACATCTGCAAGGAATTAAGAGGTCTGTGATACACACTGTGCAAGGAGAACTCTGCAAATTACAAGTACTCAGTTTACCAGAATTATGTATGACAATAACAACAACAAAAAGTACGTTAAAAAAGTCTTTTTCAAAAAATGCAATCACTAATTCTCTTCATTATATCTGATGTCCTGATTTTTTAGTATGTGGTAAATTGACTACAGAAGGATAAATTGAATATAGAAGTGGTTCTGTTCCAACACATCACAGTCATTTTAACTTGACTCAGATGATTGTATGACAAAAATACATATTTCTACTTATTACTGTCTATCAAAGAATCATATGCATACTATATGTATTAATGTAAATATGGATTCTTTCATATAATATACTCAGTATATGTGTGTGTGTGTGTGACTTGTTTTTATTAGAAAACTCCATTTGGTAAGTGCTTCTCTAACCCAAGAGACTGAGAATCCTCTGAAAGTTCAGAGTCTTTCATTTAATCTTTTCACCCTCTTTTGAGAGAGGAGGGTAGGGGATGGGGCTGTCTCAGGCAGTCTCAGAAGAGACCTCTGAGTGCTCATGTTGCCAGTGATATACCACCAGCATCTTGGTGAAGTTCTAGAGGGCCCTCTCATCTCAAGACTGGGGCTGAAAGAGTTCCAGTTTGTATGGCTTCACAGCGGAACCATTGAGGCTCTCACAGACTCCAAATCCTGGTCCTTCACTCTGGTTGAGCAGGACAGGATAGAGGAAAAAGTGACCAAGGACTAAGGGGGAAGAATTTGCATTTGAGATCCCCTTTGGAACCTGGAAAGTACCTGGTTTCTTGGAAGAGAAGGGCTGTGGAAGCCCCACTCAGTTCTTGGTTATAGAAGTGTCCTATTTTCTCTTGCTGGAGTACCACATGAGCAGGAGGATGCCAATGGATGGAAGGGTCATAAAACCGAAGGCTGCCCATTCAAGAAAAGTGGGGAGGATCTCCAATCAAATTCTCCCTGAGCCAGGATTTCTTCCCATCCAAGTGCATTGGTGGAGCCAACCACAACATGCTCATCCTCCTGGGTCAGGTAAGTAATTGTTGCAGAGTTGAAGTTGAAGTAACCAGCCTTGAGAGGATGCAGGACTACATTATGGGAGAGGTTGTTAGCAGCGGCAATCTGGTATCATTCGACAATGAGTAAAACAGAAAACAATGCCAATGTCTTCAGGAGGGAAGGAATCATCAGATAATTACACATCTAATGCATGAAATTAGTAAGACCATTTAAGTATTCAAATATATGAATTATTTCCAGAGATAATACACACATTCAAAAGATGATGGGAATAATAAGAGTGAATTTCAAAATATCTTGAAAGTTTATAAATATCCCTCAAATATTTACATTATAAACAAATATAGTTTTATAATCTCATATCTTTCATGTTCTAAATGGCTTATAATGTTGTGGTCTATGACCAGGTAGTAATGTTGAGTTCAAATACAAAATAAGAGATAAATATCAAGTTTAATGAGTAACAAAATCAGAAAATCATAAATCCCTTTTCTGAATGTCCTCAAGTTTCATTCATATTGTGGCCTAGCATGAAATTTCCTTTCAGAAGGTATAATAAAGTCTCACATCATCTGCATGCATTCATTTCTCATTCATCTGGCTATTTAGGTAGTTTCCACATCTTGGCTGCTGTGAGTGATGCAGAAATGAACACAGGAGTGATATCTTTTTGAGACTCTGATTTCAATTCTCTTGAATAAAAGCAAAAAGCAGGCTGCTGGATCCTATAGTAGTTCCTTTTTTTAATATTTTGAGAAACCTACATACTTCTTTCCATAGCAGTTGTTTTATTTCACATTCCCACCTATGGTGTATAAGGATTCCAAAATCTACACAGTTTCACTTATACTTGTCTTTGTTTCCTCAGTAACTGGTATACAGTGATATTTCATTATCAATTCAATCATTTCTTTGCTGATTAGTAACATTGAGCATCCTTTTGAACATCAGTCGACCACTTACATATTTCCTTTGAATAAATGTTGATTCAAGTCATTATTTTTTTCAACCATATCTTAGTTTTTGATTTTTAGTCCTTTCTTATATATTTTGAAAATTAAGCCTTTATCAGATATATGATTTATGAACTTTTTTTTTTCCTACACCGTAGGTTGTCTTTTTATTCTTATGTTTCTTCTGTTATTCAGAAAGTTTTAATTCAATGTAGTTCTACTTCTTGGTTTCCCAATTTTGTTTTTGATGCCTGTACTTTTGGTGTCATATGCATAAAATCATCGTCTAGATCAAGGTCATGAATCTTTTCCAGTTTTACAATTTCAGATACTTTATTTAAATATTTAATTCACTTTTATCTGAATTTTGTGTATAATATAGTATAGTATATGGGTACCATTTCATTGTTTTGCATGGAGATATATACCATTTTTCCAATGCTATTTGTTATAGAGACTCTTCTAGTCCCATTTTGTATTCTTGGCACCATGTCAATGATCAATTGACTGTATATGTGTGAATTTTTATGCTTCTATACTGTTTCATTGCTCTATATGTCTACTTTTTGATAGTTTCATACTGTTTCAATTGCAGTTTTATTATATGTAATATGTTTTCAAATCATGAAATTTATCTCTAGTTTGATTTTCCTTTCTCACTACTTTTTATATGGAGTTCTTTGTGGTTACATATATACCATCCTATTAAAAATCCTGTCACAGTTTTATAGAGTTTGCCTTATATATGTCACACCATTTTCTCTTTCTAATTTCAAAATTCTCTTTGAATTTTGACATATTTCAAGATTAATATATTTGGGTTCATCTTATTTGAGGTTCATATGCCTTATTGGATCT
This sequence comes from Marmota flaviventris, assembly GCF_047511675.1. Taxonomy (NCBI): domain Eukaryota; kingdom Metazoa; phylum Chordata; class Mammalia; order Rodentia; family Sciuridae; genus Marmota; species Marmota flaviventris. The sequence continues at coordinate 42,996,326 of NC_092503.1, forward strand.
GTATGTCCATTTTCTCCCCAAATCCTTGATGTTTTCAGCATAGAACATGTTTTATTTCCCTTAGTAATAATAGCCATCCTAACTTGTGTGAAGTGATATTTTATTGTGATTTTAATGGGCATTTCTTTGATGATTTGTAACACTGAACATTTTTGTATATACCCAGTTGGCCATTTGTATATCTAACTTGAAAAATTGTCTATTCAGTTTTTATTTCATTTTTTCTCATTCTTACTCTCTTCTCCCTCTGGGATAATAACAATGCAAATATTGATCTGCTTAATTGTGTCTCATAAGTCCTTTCAAATTTATTCACTCTTTTTCATTCTCTTTATTCCTTTGATTAATTCTTTTTGAGGTAAGTCATGCATCTCTGCTTCATTAAAATTGTGTTCTGAAATTTTTTCTTGCTTCTTTGTTTGGATCATTTTCCTTCATTACTCCATTTTCCTTAACTTTCATTAGAAATGTATCCACATCTCCTACTCTTCACACATTATATTTATACAAATAAACAAAATAACTGGGGATGGTGGTACATATCTATGATCAAAGTGATTTGGGAAACTGAGGAAGAGGGCTTAAAAATTTGAGACCAGCCTGGGCCACTTAGTCAGACCCTGTATCAAAATTGAATATATATATATATGGATTAGGGGTGGAACTTGGTGATAAACATCTATGTATTCAATCTCCAATACCAAAAAATGAAAATTAAAAATAAATAAAATAAAGCTACCTAAAAAAATATTTACCAATAAGCTCTGCCAAAGATCCTCAGAGCCTCACAAATCTTTGTGACAGTCTAGTCCACTTACTTGGTTTGTCAGTATTTCATGGGCATCTAGAGTTTGCCATTTCCTGGGGGTGCAATAAGATAAGTGATACTTAACCCACTTCCTTGGGTAGCCCAGTCAAATTGGATCATTGGATGTTCTCTCCAACTCTTTCTTACCTAAGAAAGAAGCTAGGATTTTGAATAGTTTCCTATATTTTTGTGCCGAGCTTGAGAAAGATTTTATAGCAACTAGTATTGTGTAGGTAAATTGGCCCTGTTTTTCTCACTGGAATCAATGTGGCTGGAGTATGCAGGCTCCCGTTGCCAAGTCAAAAGCTAGTCTTTTGTAAAGTCTCTAGAAAATTCATGGTTTGGGCATGCACTGGAATTCTTTACCTCCCCAAACAGAAGCTAGGAGCTCTTTTTTTGTTTGTTTTTAATTACTTCACGCCATGCTGGACTTCAGGGAGGTGCTTTGATAGCTTCTCATTCAAATTATTGTCTCTGGTCTCACTGTCTCCTATATGGTTAGAATATGCTAGATTCTCTGACTGCTCTGACATAGGCAAGATAAAAGTTACACCTTTGTAAAGGCCCCAGTGACCAATGCACTGTGGGCTCACTTACCCTGTGCTGAGCTGGGATGAGGGGATATGGCAAATCTCAGCACAAGCCACTGTTTCCATTTTCCCACAGGTGGTTAAAGTATTTGAATTATAATTAAATTAGTGTTTTTGTGGAGACAGGCAGAGTCCAGGGCTTCATATTTTATTATTCTTCTAATGTCATTTCAACTTTCCTCATTTGTAAGTGAAAATTGGCACTGCCTTTGGTGAGAAGTTTAAGAAAGTCTCTCTCTCTCTCTCTCTCTCTCTCCAAATCTATCTATTTATTTATCACACATACATATATGCACCACATATATACTTGTAATATAAAACATGTTGTGTGGTAATTGTAAGGAAATAAAAGCAGCACCTAAATTTGAAGTCATATGAAGAAAGGTTTGAGGTGAACATCAGGTAGGGAGAAGAAGAATATTTAATTAGTAGTAAATACTAGGACTAAGTGTGAATAATACAGAAATCAAGATCTTTATCACAAGTGGAATTATCAACAGGTAAAGGGGTTGGGAAATGTTTTAACTTTGCATTCATTGTTCTTAGTAAACTTGCACATCTAAGATAATTAGTAGCTCAGTATACTCTTTTTCATATTATGTATTCTAAGTGAATGCAATACATTTAGTGTTTTCATGAGGTTCAGTGTTTTCATGAGAACAAAATCTACCAATTAGCCTTCTTAAGAAATAACCCCAACTAAAATTTGCTTATTGATGTTATTTTAATAGTATTTGAGTAACTTCAAAACAGAAATGACAAGTAAAAGCTAGTTCAACGAAAGTTTCTAGAACTGAATGTGACTTTGGAAATCAAATGATCCAGAAACTCTCAAAACAATGAATGTCAGGTTAACTCAATAGAATTAGCTTCTAGGCCTACTGCACTTTAGTTGGGAGAATGGGACATGTTTGATACATTTCAATCCTCAAGATGACTAGTTCATTTTTTTTTCTATTACTATTCCCTTGGGAATATTCTGGTGATAATCTAAAAAGAATTCAGTGTGAATTCTTCACTCCTCTTAAAACATGGAATATGTGAGTCCTACTTGATGCAAATCTGCAGTATCAGCTTCATTTTAACACAAAATGAAAATAAAATCAAAGTATATGTGAGTCCCAGTCTGGGGATTTATGGGGTAGTTGTTCTATAATTAAAGGATCTACCCAGGAAAGATGACTTCCAGAATGAGTGGAAACATTATTTCTTAGCCTAAGGAAATAGCTTTCTACAACATCATGTTGTCATGGAAATCTAACATAATACATCCATAAATATGTGGAAAACTTTGTATAATGATCACGATATTTGAGTTTCTGAAAATAGAAATAGAAAGGCAATATTATAGAGGAAATAAATACTTCCTTAAGTATATTACAGTTTTTATCAGAAAACCAGCAAAAGGAAGAGAATATAAAATGTACACAAATTCAAAAAATAAAAAAGAACCATTAGAAAGAAAATTGTATTAACTAATAGCCTCATTATTTCAGTTCTTGGGAAAGTAAACTCCTTTATTTACCTTTGAAAATCTAATATTTCAGCAAAATTCTTCCACATTTTCAAAATTTATCAGAGATTGAGGCTTCTTCTAGAAATTTTACCTTTTGGTTTAATTATGTTTAATTATATTATAGTGTTATAGACTTCTCCAAAAAGAAAGATTTTTAAAAGGAAAGGATATTCTATGAAACTCCTGATCTTTGCACAATTTTGGCAGAAAAAAGATAAAATCACTGTTAAAATATACAGTTAAAAACACCTAAAAATGTCAACATCTTTGCTCCTGTTAAAGAATGTCTTTTGATAAGCAGTAGAATCCTCTTGCCATAATAAAATAATTTTTTTCTAATAAGAACTCAATTAAAGAAATTAGTAGAAAAAAATCTTTTTCTACCCATGCTATAAGATTTCCTTTGTGTGTATGTGTGTGAGAATATTTGTTAAAAGCTATAAACCATTAAACATCCAAAGTTGTGTCAAGCCAGGTGTAGTGGTGCTAGACTGAAATTCCAGCTATTCTGGAGGCTTAGGTAGAAGGATCACAAATTCAAGGTGAGCCTGGGCAACCTAGCAAGGCCCTGTCTCAAAAAAAAAAAAAAAAAAAAAAAAGGCTATAAAGTAAAACTGGGTTCAATTAACAGTACAAAGGGGGGTGGGGGTTGAGTCAAAATTTTTACTGAAATTCATTTGAGAACATTTATTGCAGACTGAAATATACCATGTTTTACTTGATTGAATTTGAATTTATTCAAGAAAGAGTATGGCATTCTATGATGTCTGATCTCCAAAGCTGGTAAGTTCTTTTATCAAGAGCCCAACAATGTGTATTTTGAGAAGTAAAATGAGTACTTTGTTCACTATCAATAATATTTTGATCTTCATAGAGAAAATAAAGACTGCTTTGGTGAGATCTCATATGGAGGCTTTGGTATGTGCAGGTACATTTATGACTTTGATTTCTATTTTTGGCATTTATGAAGCAAGAGATTTCTAGTATTTTTAATCACATGCACATGGGGTTGCATGCTAGTCAGCTTTTCATCCCTGTGACCATAATACCTCTGAAGAACAACGTAGAGGAAGAAAAGTTTATTTCAGACTCAGACCATGGCCTGCCATCTCCAAGGCAGAAACATTGTGGCAGAAGGGCATGACAGAGAAAGCTGCTCATCTCATGACAACTGGGTGCTAAGAGCCAAGTATATGATGCATGGCATTTTTGGTTGAAAGGTGACGCCAGCTAGCCATTGAGATGATATGATTATGTTAAGATTTGCATTCATATGGATATTGGACTCCTGCTGTTCACCTAGGCCGGCTACTGGAAAGTTCCCATTGGTTGGGGAAGTACAGTAGGAGGGAGTTCCGGGGGAGGAGCTCTCTTGGCGGTCCGAGAGGAGGCCGCGTGTGTGGAAAAAATCTTCCCGGGCGGTACCGGACATTGGCGGCAGTTTCAAAAAATAAACTTTGTTCCTGCTTGAGTGGCTCGTGATTTTGTGCCCAGCCAGACTGCGGCAACTGGGAAACAGAGTAAGAGAGAAATAGGAAGTGCTCAGGGACAGATTTAATCTCCGAGGTTACACCCCTAAATGACCTACTTCCCCCAGTCACATCCTACTTTCTTTCAGTTACCAACTAGAAGTCCAGTAAAATTAGTAATCATTTAATGGATTAATCCTCTGATGAGATTACAGTCCTCATGATCTAATCATTTTACCTCTGAACATTGTTTTATTGCCTAACAATTTTTTGCTTTTTTATATAAATGTTTTCTGAAGTGCAAATATTTTATCACATACAATTTTAACAATCTTTGTAAAATAAATTCAATAACACAATATAGCTGTCACCCAGATTCAGTATCTGCTAATTATGTACCATTTAAAGTTTTTTATGAGTTCATTATAATTATATATAATATTGGGATTCATTCCAACAGAATTATATAAGCATAGAACACTGATATGGCATGGAAACAGTGAATATCATAGGTTTATCATATACCAAGGCTTTCTGGGCAGAGTGTGTCCCAGGCTATTCTTAGAGACAGAGAATAGGAGGGGCAACTGGCTTAGGGTTTTATGGTGGTTATTGGGTAGAGCCTACGTGAGGGTTTTTGCAAGTATGGCATGACTTTTATGATTTGGACTTCCTTATGGTACCAAAGGAGGGAGAATCCGGGCTTTCTTTGTCCACACGTGAGACCGAAGGAAAGGTGCAACTTAAATGTTCTTAAGAATAAAACATCAAGAACAGACAATTATAATTCTTAGCCCTTCAGTCATTTTACCACTTATTACAGTATTTTTTTGTGTGAGACATAATATTAAAACATTTAGCCCACCCATACTATTAAGAAAACATTAAAATAAGAAAAAACTAAAATTAGAACTTGATATTGATTATGAATCTTCTTTATAAAATTCCTAATGCTAAGTATTTTTATGTGTTTCTATTTTCTTTATTTTGCACATAGCTATACTGACAAAGAGTGACTATTAAGCGGTTTGCCGATGGCCATACAGTTAGACAAGAGAAGAAATGAAATTAAGAGTGGCTTTTGTGCCTGTCTAGCCACGAGCCACTTTTCGCATTACCCATGATAGCTTTTAGTTCAAAAACCTTTTCATACATGTGTTTCCTTCAGTTACAAAAATCAAATGAACAGAACAACTGAATACAGATTTCATTTCAAGGACAGTTTTGTGTAGTCTGTTTATGTGCATATCTACCTCTCTAGCTATCTATTTGTTTACCTGTATTGTCTTAGCATTAATACTTAGCATTTTTTGGAGTCAGTTTTTGAATGTCTGTGGATTTTATTTGTACTTAGAGACAGAAACCGGTAATTCATTGGTTAATCTTTGCCATTTGATAATTGTGTACATAGTCTCAGATTTTGTTTATTTTGGATATTCAGTAATATTATTTTGTTACATTGTATAATTCTTTTGGTATAATCATACTTAGATGGATTTTCTGTCACAGTAAAAGAGGAAGTTGGAGGTAAATATTAATATTATTTACTCTACTTTTCTAATATTGTTGGCAAGGACTCTGCCTGTTATGAATTCAAATATATTATACTGTTTTTATAATTATTTCTCGTATTCTAAATATTAGTTTTCAAACTAAGATATAATCCCCCTCAGAATTCTATTTGGTTTAGAATAACAAAAATTAATAATCCATATTTCTTAATATCACAATGCCTACTTTCTCTCATGTAAATAACTTAAAAAGACAAAATAAGTATATAACTAAACAGTTATATTTATGGCTTAATATGTGTTTCAGTAATGATGAACTGCAAATAAAAAAAAAACTTTGATGAAATGTATCTTCCCCTTCAAGATTCTTTGGGTATGTTTTAGAGGATGACACCCCAAAATGACAAAGAGCATGATCTTAAACATGTCACAACTCTCAGTAGTATTCCTTTTTATTTAAAGAAACAAAAGATGACAACATCAGAGAATTTTCTTTGCTATTTATTCAAATTACCCTCATGGTTATTGCACAGACTCAATGGTGAAATGGTTTTCTAAGCCATCCTATACCATGACCTAATGGAATTTAGCCATGTGTGATATGACAACTCTTTGTATCTTATAATCATCTCTCATATTTTAAGCTGAGTAATGCTCTTTAAAGTATAGATTGTTTATATTTTTCCTTGACTATTTTATATTTTTTGTTCTATATTCTTTAACTCTGATTCATGTCTTTTATCACTAGCATTAGGATTACTAAAAGGATGTTAGGCAAGTTGGGAGATAGGAAGGAAAAAAGTGCAAACACGAGTAATGGCTATGCACAGCAAAATTGCCTCTAAGGAGTTTGTAGTCAAGAGGAAGGTCAATAGAAAAACATGCTTAAAAACACAACTCATGAGGCTAGGGTTCTAGCTCAATGGCAGAGCGCTTGCCTCACACATGTGAGGCACTGGGTTCGATCCTCAGCACCACATAAAAATAAATAAAGATAAAACCCCCACAACTTATGAAAAATGTCCTGTGCTATAGAGAGGCAGGTATTAAGGGCTGCAGAAGTATAGAAAATAGTGAATGAGATGGTTAGAGAAAGGCCTTGCTGAAGGAAAGTACCATCTATCCCATCTGAAATTCTTTAGATATTCTAAGGTCCATCCAGGTCATAATTCTCCTGTATCAATATTAATATTCCTCTACCATTTTGCAACCTCTTTGGAACTTAAAACAGTGTGTGCACATGTGTGTGTGTGTGTGTACCTGCCTGTGTCAATGGGATTGGTAGTAGGGGAGTGGAATAAATATCACTGCCCAATGAATTGAGATAAAAAAGAAAAGAAATACTGGTGTGTGGCAGAATTATATTCAGTTATAAGAAGTATGGGCCTGTATCTTTCTCTGTAGAAATGCTTGACACTTTCTCCTGTCAACCCACTTCAAGCAAATGACTCATACCATGAAGAGAAAAAACAAAAACAAAAACAAAAATAAAACAACAACCAAAAAAACCTTTATGTTTTGATAGTTATAGTTCCAGAAGTTTTCTCAATTATAATTTGATAATTAATGTTTTTGCTATACAGTGTATGATGTAGTTCATATATATATATATATATATATATATATGTATGTATTTATATGTATATATATACACAAACACACACACATATATACATACATATACACACTATAGTACATAGTATAGTATAGTACAGCACATATATATGTATGTGTATATATGCACACACACTATAATACATAGCGTATTATAGAATAGGACAGCATAGTATTACATGATGTCATGTTAAAAGTTCTATTTTCATCTCACTTGCTAATAATTTCAAATACTTTAATTCCTCATATTTTAGATTTTTATAATGGGCATTCAGGAAAGCCATCCACAGTCTAAGCTCTTATGTTTAGATATTTTGCTCTTTGAGGATACCCTGCTTTTCTGTCCTTACAATGGCTTTATCTCATGGCCATGCCAGCATCACTCTCCCCAGATCCCAGTTGTCTCCTTCTTACTCTGCATTTGGATGATATCATCTCATCAAGGGAATCTGTGCTATTTATTGTTCTCTAGTGTCACACACCTAAATTGATATATAGATGGAGAAAGAGATAAAGACAGAGGGAAAAAAAGAATTTCAAGCAATTGGCTTAAAAGATTGTGGATGCTGACAAATTTTATGTTTCTTGAACAGTCTGGCAGTCTGAAAATTCAGCTAATGGTTGACATTTTAGTCTTGGAGCAGAATTGCTTCCTCTTCAGGAAACTTCTGTCAATGGTCTTATGGTCTTCAACTCATATTATGGTCTTCAACCCACATTATGAAGAATAATATGCTTACTCAAATCTGTTGTTGTGAATATAATCACATTTAAAAAACATCAGCAACATCTAGACTGGTGTTTGACCTGATATTTGGGCACTAAAGTCCAACCAAATTGGTGCATAAAAGTAACCATCACAGGATCCATCACAAACACAATGCTAAATGATATAATTTTTCCAGATTATCCCTTAAGAGCAATGCATGTTTTCCCATGGAAAACAACCTGACATGGACAAGGTATCTCTATTAAAAGAATAAATGCAATATCAAAATCAAAGCTTTATAGCTGTAAAAAATAAAAATAAAAGGAATATATGTTTTATCAATAAGTTCTCTCAAATTGCCTATAAATTAAATTTACTTCATTTTTAAAAGACTTTCTATTTTTTATTAGGATTGAATCAAAAATATTAGGAACCTAGATTCTAGTTTAATTTTGGTGTCTAGAATAAATCCAAAAGGAATCAATGTGTCAGCAGAGATGCACTTCCTCTGAACACTACAAAAGAGAATCCTCCCCTTTTCTCTTGCGTGTTTCTTTGGCACTCTGGCATTCTTTGGCTTGTAGGTATGGGCTTTCAATCTCTGCTGTCCTTGTCATGATGCATTCTCCCCTTATGTGTGTACATATCTTCCCTTCTTAAAAGCTAACCGCCATCTTGGAAAAAAGGGCCACTCTTTTCCAGTATGGCCTCATCTTCAATTAACTAATTACATCTACATTGATCTTATATCCAAATAAGTTAATGTTTTTATACATTATGGATTAGTATACTAATGGATCTTTTTGGGAAATAATATTTAACCCAAAACACTTATCTTCATGGATGTCTCCATGAATACCAATTTCACCATTTATAAAATGAAAGATATAAACAGAATAATTTTCTAGGTGATGTCTAGAAATAGTTTTAGTTGGTACTTAGAGTATCTATATTATTTTCACAAATATTTATGAAAATTATCATATCCAGAACACTTGAAGTATATTAATGAATAATGGTTCTCAGAGTTAAGGTGTCAGTTCTGTGGGTAAACTGGATAATCTATTGTGGTGCCTTCTCAGGTATATCAGATATATTTTGAATAGATGGAGGATATAATTCTTTATAAATATAGGTAGGAGTTTATGACTAAAGGTAAGAATTTGTATTTAAACACAGGGTATAACTAAATTAATATGTTCAAAGTCATGGGGCCATAAGACAATATTCAGGATTCAATGAACGTCTGGTAGTTTGATAGTCACCAGAGCTTCAGTTCCCAGAAGGAAACTCATAAGAAATGAAACTAGACAGATAGTTATGGTAAAATTCTAAGGAGTCATAAATATAATTCTAAGGAAGTTTTTCTCTATTCTCTACACATGATGAACATAATGACTGGCATTTAAGTCAAGAGAGTATGTTCATATGCTATCTATTATTCAAGTCTAATCTGGTGACAGAGTGGAATATAAAAGATATATTATGTCTGTATGGGAAGACAAAGACCAATTTAAAAGGAAATTGTATCATTCAGATGAAAAACTTAAGGGCCTGAAATATGGCAATAGCTGAGAATGTGGGGAAGGGGTACACTGGGAAATAATGACGATGCAGAGGTGCCATCATTTGACAATGAATTACTCTTGTAGAAGGAAGAGGTTGATGAGAAAGGAGTCTAGAATTTCTCAAGGTTTCTGATTAACTCTATAATGATGTGCTTCACTGAAATGGTAGGTCCTAGAAAAACACTGAAGTACAGGAGTAAGGGTAACAAGAACAATCTCATCAATAATAAGTTGGAAGTGATTTAGGATATCCAAACTTTTGTGTTTCACATGTGGTTTGGATATGTGGGATAGTCTGTTCTCAAATTCAGGTAGAGAAAGAACATATTCCCTTGAGATATCTCAGAAGTCTGTGAGCAGAAGTTATTTTACACACTTAAACAAAGCTTTTCTTCCCATATCTATGGATTTCTATCCCTGAAAAAGATGAGGGTTCTCCTTGGTAAAAAAGTAGTCGAGACTCAACTCTTCTTTGTGATTCAAGTACAGGAGATGAGGGACTCAGTAGGGCGGCCTGTATACTATGGATAGCAACAAACAGAAAACTTTGGTTTTGGCCCTATTAAATCACTCATGTGAATCATAGATCTATACATGCTATATTGACTTATACATAAATACATTTTTATAGCAGGCCCCCCAAAACACAACTATGAATGTAGATTTTAAGATGATGAACACAGAGTTCAGATCTATAGCCTATTTAATGATCACATACCAATTACAACTTTCAGGTTTTAGTCTTGAAGTACATCCATTTAATTGTAGTGTCACTGGAGGAAGTTGGGTGAAGATATATGGGGACCATTTGTATTAATTTTTAGCTTTTTTTGAAGCTACAATTAAGTTTCAAGTTGAATTTCAAAGTAAGAAAGTTACAAGAAAAAGAAAAAGATGAACCCAAACCAATGTCTTGCAGGCATTCCTACTTTATCTATCATTAATGACTATATTGATTACATTGGGCATAGCAGAAGTAGAGTCTTGGTCACTGGATAAAATCTGAAGAAAAGGCTGGTTGGTACAGATCTGTATAGAACACATTAAGTTTCAGTGAGTTATATTTCTAAGACTTTATTTGAGGCAATGTTGGCAATCTTGTCTGATGTAATGAAATAAGTTGCTGTGTCTGAGCCCCATAGCAGTGAAACTTTCAAGGCATTTTACCTACATAATTATAGTAGTTAAAGCAGAATCAAATAAAATAGGAATCCATGAGTCTATATTTATAAAAATAAGTAATAGCAAATTAATACATATATAAATGCACAAATGTTGGAAAAGAGAGCAATATTTCTTATGATAGAATTTCAAGCATTGACATGTTGATAAATTTGAAGTAATTAGGGAGTTAGAAAAATCTCCATTTGTAAATGTTAAAGTAACTCATTCAAGAATCATAAATAAATGCAGTCTGAGGCAAGGTATTATTAAATTTGATAAATGTTAAAATTTTGCTTAATTTCAATTGTTTCAATAAAGATTACATGTTATTTGTAAAAGGTAAAGTAATAAAGACAGATAAAATAATAAACACATGTTAAATAACAATATAAAAGCAGAATCTAGGTTATAACAATTTTTCTTGGGATTTTCTCATTCTTTGCTCTCTTTCACCTTTGATCCTGCATATTATAAATCAAAAATCTCCTTTTTTAAATTTTGTTTCAAGATGAAATAGTAATGTTTGTTGCATGACATACAATGTGTAGCCTAGAAACAACCAGTTATAGGCTGTGGTTGCAGATTTCTTGAAATTTACACAAAGAATAAGTGAGACAAACCCCAAGACATCAATAAATATTTCTGAATACTCTTGGACATATATTAGAGGTGATCGAAGGACATGTTGGTAATCAGACTTAACTTAGAAACTGAAGACTCAAGAGTTGTGCTTACTTCCAGGACTCATGGAAAAGTACTTCTTTACCTCAACCTGCCAAAAACAAGGAAATAAGTACTATATGTATGTGTGTGTGTGTGTGTGTGTGTGTGTAGGTTTTTAAGTAGTCATTATTTATGCCATTTCCAGTCACATCGAAAGAAGGAAGTTACTGGAAAAGTAAATTACCTGAAAGTAAACTGTTTTTATTCCTTTATTTAATATAACCACAACTGTTGCAAAAACATGGGCATGTTTCTTCATCTTTGTTTCTTAGATTTCCCAACTATAATGAGATAATAATTGCTAATGGTTATAAAGAAAATTAAATGAATCAGCACATGATGACACTTGGATTGTATTCTTAGCATTATTTTGGAGATCAATTTTTTTCCAGTAGTTTTACCAAAATACCTTGCATACACTGAAATAATAATAGCAATTACATTTATGATAACTACTTAAAATCATTTCATTTAAATTCTTATTTCACTATGCAGTGTTCTAGTCAGCAAAGGACTCTACTTTTTTTTTGATGACATTGGAGCTTTTAATGTTTCAAAATGAGCATAAGTTCTTATGATCACAGATCTCAAAAGTGTCAAGTCATTATAGCAATTTAATGAAGACACTGTAATGCAGCAATCCCTTAAGTATTTATTAAATAGTGATTCATCTACATTTTGTGAAGGAAGTCTAATTTGCCAAGAAGACACTGACCTTGAAATAATCTAAAAATTTTGTCCAACTCACACTGTAATTTTAAATGATTCACTCTCTGCAAAGGTCTACAGATAGTAAAATTAATGGTAATATTTCATTTACACTATCATCAGTTGAACTAATCAGTAAGCAAACAATGAATAAACATGAAAAATAAAGTCAACAATGTATGAATATAAAATGAAGAATAAGAAAAAGGCGGCAGATGTCAAGACTTAGAGGGAAACACATTCAAAACTACCATTGGCCAACCTGACCAGTGTTCATAATATTTAGTACCAAAATACACTGAGAACTTTGATAGATATTTGTGTCTAATTGCACACTAAACTGAAACATGGCTATGTTATTTATTAATTAATCTATTTCTTTATTGAAAGTTTTAGTAAAAATAAGTTCCTAACTCTGCTGACAGAACCTCAGACCCGTTATGAAATTCTATATAGCAAATTCTGAAGTGCTATCGGGAGATTGACCTCTGGTGATCTCTAATATTTCATAAGTCCTATATTTTTAATATTCTTTAAAGAATTTTGGTCATTAATTATGCTTTTAGTTCCTAACAAGTATACGCGGCAATATCATACTGTATTGATTATTATAACTTTATAATATAAAGTTTGAAATCAGGCAATGTTCTTACAAGATTATTCCTACTTTTCAAGTTGAATTACTCATTATAAGTCCTATGTATTTACAAATGAATTTTAGAAACATTCAAAATTCACATATTTAAAAAATGTCTGCTGTAATTTTTATTTGAATTGTATTCTATCCACAGAACAATTTGAAGAGAATTGACCTCATACAAATATTGTGTATTTCAATCTATTAATAAGGTATTGTTTTCCATTCATTTTGATCTATTTTAATTTCCAATCAATCTTTTTAGTTTTCAGTTTATAGATCTTGCATATTTTTCTGAGTTGTGTCAATTATTCCACAATTATTACTGTTTTAAATGGCTCTTAAATATTTTCATTTCCAATTGATTTTTTTAATATACAGAAATACATTCGATAAACGCTAAATCCATTATCAGTCATCTGCCCTCTCCTCAGCTCTCTCAGCCAATAATCTATCTCTGTAAGCTGACTATTCTATAGAGTTGACATAAATAGATACATATTATGTGTGGCCTTCTGAATCTGACTTCTTTCCTTTAGTGGAGTGGCTTTCAAGCTTCATCTATGTGATAGTAGGTATCGTATTTCATTTCTTTCTTGCGCCTGAATAATACTCCATTGTTTAGGTATAACAAATTTTATTATCCATCTATTCATTGTTGGAAAATTTGTTCATATTTCTTGGCTATTAGGAAAATAGATGCTATAAATTTTTTTGCTCAAATTTTTCTGTGAGCATTCTTTCACCCCTCTAGGATATATATCTAGCAGAGAAATTTTTCAAAGTGGTTTCACCATTTTACATCCAACAAGCACTTTTGAGAATTTTATTTTCTTTACAACTTCTTTCAATATTTTTTTTCTTATAGCCATCCTGGTAAGTTTGATGTGATATATTATTGTGGTTTTTATTTGAATTTTCTTACTTCAGATTTTAGAGAAAAAGTTTCAACTTTGGACCATTGAGCATGTTAGCTGTGGATTGTTATATATGATTTTATTGTGTTGGGGTACATTTCTTCTATTTCTATTTTTTAGCATTTTTATGATAAACAGATGTTGGGTTATGCTAGAAGATTTTTCTGTGTTTATTAAGATGATCATCTATTTTTTGTCAATATGGTATATTGCACTTAATGGTTGTCGTATGTTGAATCTCTTCAATGTAAGATTATCCCTGGGATAAATTCTACTTGATTATGGTGAATGGTCTTTTTAAGTGTTGTTGAATTCAGTTTTCTAGTATTTTGTTTAGGATGTTTGCATCTATATTTCTTAGGAATATGGGTCTATAGTTTTTCCCCATCTTTCCTGTATATTTTTATCACTTTATTAATGCATTATAATTATAATATTGGGGTTCATCTTGACAAAATCATACATTCATGGAATATAATTTGCTCCAATTCAGTCCCCTGTACTTCCCTTATCTCTCCCCTCTTCCCTTCCCTGTTCCTCTTTTTTTGTTTTTTTAACTTTAATGGTCTGTCTTCTTTTTGTTTATAGTGGTGATTTTATTACACTGTTCCTCCCTTTTCTTGTCCCTCTCCGTCTTCCTCAATCCCCTTCCTCTACTACACTAATCTCTTTTCTATTTTCTCCAATGTCCCCCTATCCTTTTTTCCCTTATTTTGGTCTAGATTTTGCATATAAGAGAAAACGTTTGGGATAGCTGGGTCATATAGTGGTTTCATTCCTAGTTTTTTGAGGCATGTTCATACTGTGATACAAACTGGTTGTGCTGATTTGCAGTCCCATCAACAATATATGAGTGTACCAATGCCGCAGTCTGGCTGGGCACACAATCACGAGCCACCACACAGCTTGTAGATTCAAACAGCAACTCTTTATTCCCGAACTCACACCAGCCGTCTACAAACACGTTCTGGGGAAATCCACGTTCTCTGCCCAAATCCACCTCCACTTTGCTTCTATCTCCAAAATATACTGTCTGAATCCCGTGAGAACTCAAGGGGAACTCAGGCAGCAGGATACGCCCTATTCCCAGGAGGAATAATCTTAAACCTTAAACCTGGAACCTAAACTGGGAATGCCCTAAACAGGATTATCTTAAACCGGGAACACCCTAATCTGCCTTGGTCCTTGAGCAAGGTCACCTACATTCAATGTCGCTGCAACATGTCAGCAACATGGGGTACGCTGGCAAGGAAATTGTCATACCTACTTGGCTAATGGCTCCCAGCATCTCCCCCCTTCTGATTAATTAAACAACAAGCAATGTGGCTTAAGGACCGTGCCTGGTAGGTTGTCCAATTCAACATATGGTTCTTACCCGTCATCGGAAAACTGACCTTTAGGCGTCAGCCTCCTGTCTTAGGTTGATACCACTGCAATTGAATCATACCCGTCACTGACTACCGGTCCAGCATACAGCCATACTTGTGGATAGGTCTATGCATCAGTGGGGGGTGAAGTTCTTTGCCTCACCTCTGTTGGCCCCCAAATTTGGCCTTGGTGCCAGTGGGGGAGTGAGGTTAATGTGGCTTATGGACCGTGCCTGGTAGGTTGTCCAATTCAACATATGGTTCTTACCCGTCATCGGAAAACTGACCTTTAGGCGTCAGCCTCCTGTCTTAGGTTGATACCACTGCAATTGGATCATACCCGTCACTGACTACCGGTCCAGCATAAGCCATTGGCCCCCAAATTTTAGACCATCACTAGCAGAAGGGAGGAGGATACAGAAATGCCACGACACCAAGCCAATTGACGGCTCCTTGGGAAAAAATTGCATTACTGGTGACACCATCAGCAAAGATATGTCAGCACTACCACAATTCGCTGCACCAAACGATAGTTACATAGTCCAGGCAAGTTCTGCAAGCAGTTCAAAGCGGAGGAATCTATCAATATGTCCATTTCCTCCCAAAATCCGTTTCCTCCCAAAGTAAGTTAACTCCTTGATTGAGCATTACTTGTTGAGTTATATTCATTGATGCATCAGTTTATACAGTTTACTGTGATAGCTATCATAGAAGCTGTAGTCTGGTTGTATCTTTGTCTTCACCGGCACTGGGATGAAGATAGGAATTCTGGCAATGATGCTAAAGAGACATTATCCTGAAAAGAATTATTAAATATAATGAAAAGGAAAGGTGGAAGTAAACAAACAGATCTGTTAACCTACTTTAAAAACAATCCTTAACAGCTTTTTACCTAATTTAAATTAGTAAACAAACAGATCTGTTAACCACCTTTAAAAACAATCTTTAACAGCTGTTTACCTAATTTAAATTAAACCATTTAAATCACGTGAATAAAAAAAATAATAATAATTCGGATCCATTTTTTCATGAGCGCTCCTCATATAAGAAATATGGACATACGCACATACAGACATACAACACAAAACACAAGAGTGTACACAAACGTACAACACATAAGAAAATAGTAAAGGCCTTGTAGCTTTACCTAGGTGAAATCTCCATTGCAATGTTTAAAAACTCCACAGTCAAAAAATAAAACTGATCAGAAAAACATTAACCTAGGTTTGTATGAGCTCAAAAAATAAAAATAGAACCTTATGATGTAGAAAAATGCAATAATAAAATAGCTATTGAAAAAAGCATCCTGGTTAATCACTGTCGCAGATGTAAGAATGGCCAAGCTGGAGTTCTGGATATCAGCTATTATGGATTTGAGTCAAATCATCTTCTTTTCGATCTGTAGAAATTGTTTTAGTTAATCTCTCTGGAATCCAAATCGGCTGCTGTTCTCCCTGTGAAAACACACAAACAAAACCCCTACTCCAGACAATCACTGGGTCAGGACCTTTCCATTGTCCTGTTAGAATATCTTTCCAAAGTACCTTAGGCTTATGTACACTTTTTGGATACATATGTCTTTCCGCAGCACTAAGTCCTGATGAATCCAAATTTAAAAAGTTTAGAGTAAAAAGGGTTATTTTAAGTTTATCTATTGGGGATATATACCCCTTTCCAATTCCCTCTTTTTGCTTTAATAAGTATATGTCTGTATCTAATAGTTGTCTAGCTTTTTGCATTTTTCTATCTGAAATACCTTACTTGACATTTTCAACCATTTTTTATCTTATTTCTATCTTCTAGTTTTTTCCCCCCCCTAAGGTTTGTACATTCACCCTTAGTTGCTTTTTTTTTTCCTTAGTTTTTTTGTTTCCTATTTTGTGGGTTTAAAATTATTGTCTTCCTACATCTTTTCTATCTTCCTATATCTTTTTTATCTTTTTTTTTTAACTTTCTATACTTCTGTCTTTAAAGTTTTTCACTTCAAATTTTTAATCTATCTTTCTACATCTTTTCTCTTTTTTTACCTTTCTGTACTTCTGTCTTTAAAGTTTTTCACTTTAAATATTTAATCTTCTTTATCTAAATATCTTTTATCCTATTATCTTCCCATTTTTTTTAAGTAATGCCTTTATGATTAACTAGGCTTCGAATGATGCAATCTTTCCTCCGTCATGAAGGCATTTTAACCACCTTCAATTTAACCTTTTAAAGCCTTCCAATTATCATCTATACTGTACTTTTTTAAATGTACTTTTTCACCACCTACAACTTCACTCTTTTAAAGGAGGCTTAGATTTTTTTTAAATCGTTTCAATGTTAGTTTACATGGCTGCCCTTCAACCAAAGGCTTTTTTTTTTAACTCCATTGAGAAGCTTTGTCTCAATCTGCCATGTACAAATACCTTTTTCTTCTTTCTTCCTTTCTCAAGCTTTTAAAGTAAGTCTAGTTTCCTCAAAATCTTTTTAAACGGCATTTTACAACTTTTTACTTTACCACACAGAGATTATCTCATCTAGAAACATTTCTTTCTTTTTTTTTTTAACCTACCATATTAAAATATATTTTCACATATTCAATCTTTTAATATCTCTTTTGTAGCCGTTAACCCTTTTTATAAATTCACATTTTGAAACAACCCTTATAAAATTTCTGATTTAGACAAATTACTCCACTTTAATAAGATGAAAGACTTTCATGTTTTTTATGATACTATAATACTATAATTGAAACCCAACTGAAAATTTTTCTACTCTTTGTATATAAATTACACATGATAGAATCTTAACACTTAGTAACCTTGTTTTAGCAAAGACACAGACACAAAGCAATATTAAACATTTTTCCATTTACCAATTTATGAAAACACACATAATGTTTAAATATATTACCTTATGGAACTTAATAAGTAAAGAGTACTTGATTTCATATTTAGTGGTTGATATTTTAACACTTTAGCTTTGTAAATTAATCAGATGTCTGTAAAAACCAAATCTTAGACAAATGTAGTAAACAGAACTAGCCATCTCTTTCTTGAAGAAAAATCCTTCTATAGGATACCATGATGGTCCCATTGATATACTTAATAACTCGTCTTTAAAAAGCCATGGGTTACATTTTTGTACTGTATCAACATATGCCCTAATTGTTCTTGGTCTTACTGGGGTGCCTCCTTCCTCTAACAATTTATCTTGCTCGGAGGCGAACAACTTCAAACCTTGAGTCAACCATTTCCCCCAGTTTGCCTGAGAAAGTTCTAGGAACAGGCAACTTGAAATAAAAACAAAATAAATCAAAACAATAACACATTGTTTTTTGAATTGGTCACCCATTCTTTCGCTCTTCCTCAGGGGCGAGCAATTTCACTTACCTCCAAGCTTCAGAAGTTCCCCGTACGAGCCGCCAAATGCTGCAGTCTGGCTGGGCACACAATCACGAGCCACCACACAGCTTGTAGATTCAAACAGCAACTCTTTATTCCCGAACTCACACCAGCCGTCTACAAACACGTTCTGGGGAAATCCACGTTCTCTGCCCAAATCCACCTCCACTTTGCTTCTATCTCCAAAATATACTGTCTGAATCCCGTGAGAACTCAAGGGGAACTCAGGCAGCAGGATATGCCCTATTCCCAGGAGGAATAATCTTAAACCTTAAACCTGGAACCTAAACTGGGAATGCCCTAAACAGGATTATCTTAAACCGGAAACACCCTAATCTGCCTTGGTCCTTGAGCAAGGTCACCTACATTCAATGTCGCTGCAACATGTCAGCAACATGGGGTACGCTGGCAAGGAAATTGACATACCTACTTGGCTAATGGCTCCCAGCATGTACCATTTCCCCACATCCTCACTAGCATTTATTATTCTGTATTCTTGATGACTGTCATTTTGAAAAGAGTGAGATGACAACTCAATGTAGTTTTGATTTTCATTTCCCTGATTTCTGGGGATGTTGAGCACTTTTTTAATATATATTTGTTGGCCATGTATTTCTTCTTTTGAAAAGAATTTGTTTTGGTTCTTTTGTCCATTTATTAATTGGGCTATTTAGGTTTCTTTTTTTGGTGTTAAGTTTTTTGAGATTATAATATTCTGGATATTAATTCTCGGTCAGAATAGTAACTGGCAATAATTTACTCTCATTCTTTAGGTTCTCTCTTCACACTCTAGGTTCTCTTCTTTCCTTTGCTGCACAGAAGCTTTTTCTTTTGAAGCCATCCCACTTACTGATTCTTCATTTTAATTCTTGAGCTTTAGAAGTATTGTTATTGAAGTCAGAACTTGTGACAACATGTTGGAGAGTTAAAACTATGTTTTATTTTATCAGGTGTGAAGTTTCTCATCCAATTCCTAGGTCTTTCATTCACTTTGAGCTTATTTTTGGGCAGGCTGAAAGAGAGGGATCAAGTTTCATTCTTCTACATAGATATATTCAGTTTTCCTAGGACCATTTGTTAAAAAGTCTATATTTTTCTCCAAAATATGTTTTTTAGCAACTTTGTCAAGTATTAGATGACTGTATCTATGTGAATTTGTCTCTGTGTCTTCTATTCTTTTCCACTGGTCTTTGCTTCTATGCTGATGCCAACACCATGATGCTTTTGTTACTGTAGCTCTGTAGTGTAATTTCACATCAGGTATCATGATGCTTCTAGCATCACTCTTCTTGATCAGAGTTGCTTTGGGTATTCTGAGTTTTTTATTCTTCCAAATAAATTTTAGAACTATTTTTTCCTGATTCTGTGAAGAATACCATTGGTATTTTGATGGGGATTGCATTGAATCAGTATATTGCTTTTGGTTGTATGGCCATTTTGACAATATTAATTCTGAGTATCCAAGGATATGGAAGGACTTTTTATCAAATAAAATCTTCTTTAATTTCTCCTTAAAATTTTCTATTGTTTTAATTGTAAAGTTCTTTCACATCTTTGGTATGATTTATTCCTATATATTTTTTTGAGTTTATTTTGAATGTTATAGGTTTCCTGATTTCTTTCTCAATAGATTCATTATTGTAATATAGGGAAAGTTTAATATATATATATATATATATATATATATATATATATATATATATATATATATATAAAAAGTTTGATATATATTATATATATAATTATATATAAGTTTATTATATAAACTTATTATATAAGTTTAATATATATTATATATATATATATATTAATTTTGTATCATTTTATTTGTGAAGTTTATCAGCTCTAGAAGACTTCTGTTGGAGTTTTCTAGATATAGGATTATGTCATCAGCAAACAGAGACAATATGACTTCTTTTCCTATTTGTATCCCTTTAATTTTCTTCTCTTGTATGATCGTCCTGGCTACAATTTCAAGAAATACGTTGATAGGAGTGGTGAGAGTGGACATTCTAGTCTTGTTCCACTTTTTAATCTACTTTTAATCACTAGTATTGAGCACTTATATTGTGATGTACCTTAGTACAGTTTTGTTTATATTTCTTATACTTCAAGGTTATTGAACTTCTGTTGTACATTTACAGTAGTCACCAAAGTTGGGCAGTTTTGAGCATTTTTATCTTACCCCCACCTCACTTTAGCCTTTGCTGGTTACATTTTTCTACAGATCACTGAGATCGTGTTCTTTCTTTTTATCCCTTAGATCCTTTGCAACCAGTGGGCCTTTTGTTGTCTCTAGACTATTTCCTTTTGCAGAATGTCATGTAGTTTTGCAGAATGTACATATGACTATGTACCCTTACAGTTTGGCTTCTTTCCCTTAGAAATATGCATTTAAATTTCCTGTATGTTTTTTATTTCCTGGTTTGAGAGCTCATTTATTTTTAGCATATAATTTTAAATTTTATGTGCGCTAGTGCTTATTTATCCTTTCAGCTTTTAAAGGGCATCTTTGTTGCTTCCAAGTTTTAGCAATTATAAACAAAGCTTCAGTAAACATTTCTTTTACAGTTTTTGTGTAGACATAGGTTTTTGAAAACATCTGGGAAAACCAAGATTAATTTTTGGTTCACTTGATAAGATTATGCTTAGTTTGTTAAAAAAAAAAAAAAAAAGCCTGTCAAACTCTTCCAAATATGGCTGTGCAATTTTGCAATACACCAACTACCAACGTGAGTCTCTGTGGCTCTACGGTTCACCAGCATTTAATAAAAGTGTTTTGGATTTTACTAATCTAATAGGCATGTAACAGCATTTTGTTTTAATTTTTAATTTCCTAATGACATATTATGTCAAGCATTGTTTCACATTCTGATTAGCCATCTATATATCCTTAATGTTGAGATTTCTTTCTTCAGGTTATTTGCCCATTTTTTATTGGTGGGGGGGATGTACTGGAGATTAAACTCAAGCCGCTAGACCACTGAGCCACATACTCTTTAGTATTTTATTTAGAGACAGGGTCTCACTGAGTTGTTTAGTGCTTTTACTGAGGCTGGCTTTAAACTCGCAATCTTCCTGCCTCAGCCTCCCAAGCTGCTGGGATGACAGGTGTGTGCCACTGTGCCCAGCTTGTCCATTTTTAATTGGGTCATTCATTATCTTAATATTAACTATTAAATATTTTTTTAATTGTTGTTAGTTTTTAATATGTTTTGAAAAACAGTCCATCAGTTATGTCTTTCACAAATATGTTCTTCCAGTCTGTGATTTCTCTTTTTCTATTTCCTTTACAAGGTCTTTCACAGAACCATTTTTTTCTAAATTTTATCGTAATGAAATTCAATATAACAGTTTTTCCTTTATTCATTTTTTTTCTTTGTTGTTTTATCTAAGAAGTCATCACTAAAACCAAAGTCATCTGGATTTTTTCCTATGTTATCTTCTAGGAATATCATAATGCTTTCTTTCTATACTTAGATTTATGATTAATCCATCTTACGCTGATTTTTGTAAAGAGTATAAGGTCTGTGTCTAGAATCACTTTCTTGAATGTGGATTTCTTAGTTCATTTGTTTTTATCATTAATGTCTCCATTTTATGTTTCAATCTTTCATTTCACTTGCTTAACTTATAAAAAGTTATAAAAATCACAAACAAGTACTTGTCTGCTTATTCTTATATCTTTGTCAGTTCCACATCTGTTATGACTGACTGATTTAAATCCTCATTATGGGGTAAATTTTTCTGCTTCTTTGCACACCTGAGAAACTTTATCAAGTGCTAGACATTTTGTATTTTAATTTGGTGTTAAATATTTATTTTGAAATACTATTTTGATAAATATGCTTGAGTTTTTTTTTTTTTTGTCATGTTTTTGAGTAACTTGCAAATCATTTGGCTCACAACTTGGTTGTATAATTTGTTAAAGGGGACTAACTTGTTAAGACAAGTCTTTAAGTCTTAAGGTTTTTTTTTTCTCAAATTATGAAAGTGAATCCTTTGTTGCTTTATCCAATGCACCACAGATAAAGACTCCTCCAAGCTGCCTGGAAGGTATGTCTCACTCTGATTTTTGTGAACTGTTTTCTCCAGTCATTGCAGGTCAATTCTTTTCTAGACTTGGGAGTTTCCTTACATGCATGAGGAATCAGTGCCTGATCAGTGTTCTACTAATGATGTGATGCAGCAGCCTTTCAGCCTTCTCTCCTCAACTAGGGATTTCCAGGATCCAACTGGATTTACCCATCCTTTTTTTTTCCCCAGAGACCTCTGTCCTATCTTGGCTGAAATTCAAAGGCATACAAACCATTGCTTCACATATTTTTTCTTATTGTCCTTTCAGATGAAAAAAAATTATATCTAGTTCCTAATAATCTACCTTGACCAAAGTAAAAGTTGTATATCTGATGCTTTTATTCTCTATAACATATTGACTCTTAAATTATAATGCATAGAGATTCTGCCATTTTTTTTTAATTTACCAACTGAATCATTGAAAATGATTTTTAGGAAATTTTTTTGAGAAATATGTCCATGTAAAGTCACTCCATGTGAAACTTTTCACATTGGGTGATACAATTTAAGATTTAAGGGATTGAAAATATTTCTTAGAGAAAAATATTATTTATATTTAAGTAGAAAAGAGCTTTAAGAACTCATGTGAGTTTTCAGTTTAAAGGACATTAAACAGTTTAGTGCCATATTTAATAGGAAAAAAAGATCCCAATTCTATTCTGCTTTTTATGTCAGGAATGCTCATTAAGAGTGTAATCATTTGGAAATTATATGGCATCAAGCCACCGTTTGATTGTTCATGGAAAATATCTGTTATGGAATATCCTATTGTTAGGATGCAGGTGTATATTGAAATTTAGAGTGATGAATAGTTTGGGGAGAAAAATAGCTCTCAAAAGTAGACATCTCGCCTTTTAAGCTGCATCAATCTTGGAAAAGTGTATGGTGTTTGCCTCCCTGATTAGTTCAGTTTTGTCTTTTCTTTCTTCAGTGCTGGGCTAAATTCAAGCTAAATCTGAAATATGGAAATGTCTTAGTCAATTATGGCTGCTATAACAAAAATGTCAGAGACTGGGTGCTTCATAAACCACAAAATTTGTATCTCACCATTCTGGCAGCTGGAAATTTCACAATGAAAGCACCAGTAGATTTGATGCCTGGTGATCACAGAGTTCTTCATTCATAGACAGCTGTTTTCTCACTGGAACCTCACATGGGAGAAAGAGTAAGCTGACTCTCTGGGGCTTCTTTCATAAGGATAAAATCCTATTCAATAAGGTTCTACTCACATAACCTATAAATCCCCCACTTCCTAATGCCATCCCATTGAAGATTAGGTTTCAAGTGACATGATTTTGTAAGGACACATACATTCATTATGGAGCAGGAAAACTTTGATACCATATATGACCCTTCTTTGAATAATTTTGTTATCAATTTGTATATGCATCCCATGTTTCCCTTTAAAATATGAGGCTGAATGAATTGAGGACAATATATTCTATCCCATGTTTTCATGCCATTTTAAAGGAACACTATGAAGTTATCTGCAAATGAGCTCTTGAGACATATTAAAGAAAAAGAAATTGCATTTTCTGGAAAAATTTTCAGACTAGTATATTTAAATAAGAAAATCCTGAACATTTCAGTGCCTAATAGAATTATGTGTGCACTACTATTTTTTGAAAATATAGCTTCAGAAGATGGTTAGATAGTACATATTTCTAGTGGAAGCTGATGTCAAGATCAACTCTCATGTTTTCAAACAAATACCCATCTATAAAAATAGTATATTGAGGCTATTTATTATTATGTGTTGTCTTGAGTTTGACTGAGAAACTTGAAGTAATTATATGATACATGAATATGAAATTCATTGAAACATACTGTTAAAACTAATTTGTTATAAAGTATTATTAACATAACATAATGAATAACTAACAGTATTATAAAGTGATATCAATAGGACATCAATACTATCACTGAATGCATTCATCTGATGACATTCAGCATTTAGATACACATGTGTAATGTTGTTTGCTTGACTATGTATGTAGTTCAGCAGTGTGCTATTACAAATTTCCAAAGCAAATTTAAAATCTGTAAGTTCTGGATGCTAATTTTTATATCCTTATATGTCAACTATATTTTATCTTTAAGTAAATAATTAAATCTGAGATTTCTCTGGATCAGCACCATGTCAGAATGGTATGCCAGTATGTCACTATTGAGATTTAAGAGAAATGTCATGGGAAAACTGGGATAAAATAAAAGTTCTTCATTGGTCTCTTTTCAGTAGATGAAATGATGGCTACTGAGTAAAGTAAATAAAATATTTTTTAGTTTCAATTTTTATATTTTTCCTAAAAATGCAAATATACTACATTTGATGTTAGAATGCATTTTGGAATATTAGACGTGGAAGTGTTAGCTTTTTTATATTTCAAATAAAGAAAAAAAAAACACTGAAAAGTTGAGGTTTTAACTGAGTTAGTCAAAATTAGAAAATATGCTAAGGACATATCACTTTTTTCTTTTTTTTTTTTCCTGGCTTCAACTCTTCTGACAGCCTGAATACTTTCAAGACTATTAGAGAATTCTGATTTAATTTTTTTTCTTTATATCAAACTAAATACAGAGTCCAATAAATTCTATGACGGCCTAGGTAAGACGTTCTGGGGCAATCCTTGAAATTTTGAAGGCTTAAAAAAATGAAACTCTCCACTTTTGAAAATGCAGATAACTGTGAAGGCTAACTACTTAAGACTATACTTATGAAAGATGATTCCTAACTTAGTGGGTTTTTGAACATTATGAGAAAATTTTATTAGAGACTATGATTTCCAAGATTAATTTTTTTTTACTACTAAAGCACAAACTTTTGACAATGAATTCAGCATATTTTTCAAGTACAGATATCTTCAGACTCACATTATGTAACTATGAATGGAATCATGATACATTTTATATTACATGTAGCAAGCTCTCAGTTCTTGTTGAAACATGTTAGAAATTTGTTCATTACTTCATTTTATAACAATCAAGAATATGAGCTGAACATAACATCTGAACATAAGTAATTTACTATAAATATTCTGTTGTATTTTACAACTTCCATAGCAGGATATGATAAATAATTGCTGTTTATACTAAGTTACCAAAAGCTGTTATCAATTTATTACTCTGTTTCAAAACATACACTAATATGACAGTTAAGTACTCTCACTATCCCTGCTTCAGTGATAATGTTTCTGTAACAATTTTAAAAGAACATAAAATATGCATATTTTATAATAACAATGCCCTATAAGAAAAAGGAATTCTTATTAGGTGTAATCTTAGTTCATATCATTCTCGCTCTGCTTAATGATTCTGCTATGGCTACACATTTAAGATATTTACTGAGTGCTTTGATATGTTTACTTATGTCATAAAAATCACAATAAAAATATATGCTGCCATAATAGCGTTATGGTAAGACACTTTTGCCAGTCAGTATGAACAATTTCTAAATGCCATTATGTGATTAAGCAGTGAGGCACAACAGGTTATATTACCTTGTGAAGTTCTATAATAGATGTTGAAATTGCCTCTCAACATCACACCCGGGAGTATCTCTTTGAGATTTTTACATGATAATTTCACAAGGCTATGAAAAAAAGAATAAATGAAGTCATTAAAAAACATTTTTCTTACGTAAATGTAAATGCTTTCCATCACCCAGTGTGCAGTCATTAAAGTCTAATGCATTTTCTTAGGAAAATATTTCATAGAGATTTTTTTTAGCTTTTCTTTTTTAAAAAAAAACTGGTAACTCAAAATTTGTTAAATTTGACTTATTTAAATCTGGTTCCCATCTTGAAATATAATGGAAGCAATTACCTTCTACTCAGTTTCCAAAGGTGACAGTTTATCAATCATAGTAATAAGTGCTTGAGTTTCTTCACAACATATGTGACTCTCTGACTTTTCCATTATTTTCCCAACTTTCAGATTGCCTCTAGTACTATGCAGAATCTTCTTTTCTATCTTAGAAGA
This sequence comes from Marmota flaviventris, assembly GCF_047511675.1. Taxonomy (NCBI): domain Eukaryota; kingdom Metazoa; phylum Chordata; class Mammalia; order Rodentia; family Sciuridae; genus Marmota; species Marmota flaviventris. The sequence continues at coordinate 43,023,065 of NC_092503.1, forward strand.
AAGTGAGAATGTTCTCCCCAGTGAATGAGGAAATGTATTAAGTAAGAGAGCAGTTGTAGTGTAAATAGAAGAGAGAACCTCCTCTAAATTGTATATAAGAGCCCCAGAATCTATTGTTTTGATGTATGCTTTGATTGTATAAAAGGTTATCACTCATCTATAAAATGGCAGAGAAGCTATGTCAACTTTAATTAGTTTCTAAATCACCCAAAAATTATAGTAACAGAGGTGTTTGACCTCTCTGTTCAACTAATTTTTGATACATGTCTTCATATTTGTTTCCATTTAAATTTACACTAAGACAGATATATTCAAGGGCAAATAGCTTATTTGAAAGGTACAAGGACTAGTGTTAGTGTAGAAGAGACATGACACAGGGACGAGAACTTAGTAATAAAGTGCATGCTATTTGGCCGACTACCATGGTGGCTGAATGGAGATAACAACACTATGAAACTCTAGGAAGCAATACCACACACTTCAGAATCATCCCTTAACCAAGGATAATTGAACTAAAAATTAATAGAGAAATTGCAGATAGTCATTGGGTTATGCTCTTGGAGTTAGTTGGAATTTATTAATTTCACAGAACTTCCAGACTCTGAAGAGTACAAAAGCAGACTGACCTTCCATAGTTCTAGAAACAAAGCACCATAGCACAAAAATGCAGACACTGATGGTTTGTAAGTTGCAGAGTGAATGAGAAAGTCTAAGGAATCAGAACAAGCATCACTAGTATCCTCTATATCCCCAAAATATTTCTGCAAACTACATTGTCTTCTATTAAAAAAAAAAAAAACAACAACACATGATAATAATGTTTTCTGTAGTTGCAACTAAGATCCTGAAAAATGTGTTTAGCAATAGATTGTAAACAGAGCTTGAATCTCCATGCAGAGAAAATGTACACATGTGTTTAGCATTCTTTGTTCATTATTGATTATCACCACTACATTCTTGTTCTCCAACTGATCTTTGGATTAACTAAGAAAATTATGAGGTAACCTTTCATCTATATATTAGGATGCCCAATTTTCACATAAACAGGTGGATTTCTTGAGCTGCAAACATTTTTCCAACTATCTTTTGCTTATCTAATTTTGAGTAATGCCATCTTAATAACATTGTAGCTGACATGGATCAAGTACCTTCCTTGGACTAAGTAGTGCATTATGCAATGAACTTTGATATTGATTTTCTTCATTAATTTTTAATAACATCTCTAGAAGTACATACTATTAATATTACAATTTAACAAATGAGGAAACAAGGTCAGGAAGTTTAATTTGCTTGTTCAAAATTAGTTGGTGGAGTGTGGATGTGAATTAGAAGCTGTACTCTGAAGCCTCTGTATCAGTCACAGTTTAGCAAAGAAAATAAAACCACTAGGTTATATATATGAAATTTTTGATAAGAAATTAAGTTGTACAACTGTGATATTGTTTAGGCCAGTATGGAATCTGTAGGGGAGTCTGGCGAAAGGGAGCTGTATTTCTTGGGCATGAGCTGAAGCTGATGTCCACAGGTAGACTTAATTTTCAGAAAGGCTCCAGCTCTACCTTAAGGTGTTTCAACTATTTGACTAACCCACCCAAACTTTGCTTGAGAATCGTCCTTAGTTAATGTCAATTGATGATTGATTTCAGTCATATCTACAAAATAGCTTCCCAGCTGTATCTAGGTGAGTATGGATCACATACTGGAGAATGTACCCTAGCCAGGTAGACAGACACACAGTAACAATCATTATAACTTCTTCCATGAAAACAGGACTTCACCTAAATTGTATCTCACACTCACCTAAATTAAATCTCAAACTCACAAAGTCAATTTTTTTAAAAAATAAATGTTCTTTTTCCTTATTCCCTATCTTAGCCTGTCTCCATTTTCCTATGAGGAGAAAAAAAAAAAAGATCTTGAAGGTCTTCTTGATTCTTTCTACACATTTTCTCCTGATTTTAAAATTGTTTTATATGCAGTGCCCAGCTAGTACAATAAAACAGATAAATAATTTAATAAATTCAGTAGAATATACATTTATACATTTAATTAGCATATATTCCTCTCTTGCTCAAGGAACTAAGATACATTTCTTAAGATATTTTTGAAGTCCTTATTTATTATTATATATACATATGATATATCATTCTCTTCACCCATAATTAAGAAAATATAAAAATAACATGAAGTTATTTCTCCTAGTTTCAATTTATAGATATTTTCAATAACAAAATATGAAAGAAATTAATATATATCTCCATGGTGTGAGCTTATTTCCAGTCAGCCAGAAAGGTCAGTATTTACTGAGCTCCTATGTAGTATCAAGGGCAAATGATAGATTTAAATAACCAAGGGTTGATAAAATTAATTCAATGCTTTAATGCTTTTTGTTGAATCCTTTATTCATTTATCAACTAATTTATTAAGCACTCATTGATTGAGCATTTCTAGATAGGGATAATATGTGTAAAATTATTCTTACACCAATTTTGAATGAAGAAGTCAAGATCTATTTTATATTATTCAAGGAACTTGGTGATATTGTTGCATGACATTTTTTAACCAAAAATTTGTAGGAAAATAAGTATTACAAGTTAGAAAAGAAAATTTACAGTGGATATCTGAAAATATGATATTATATTGTGATTTACACAGAAAGATGGCTTTGGTCATACTGAACAGAAATAGGATAAATTTTTGCATTTCACAAAAATAAATGATTAAACTGTTGACCCAATTATAATCCTCTCTCCCTCCTTCCTCCCCACCCACACAATTTCAGTACATTTTAAATTACAAAACATTTGCCAATGTATATTGAAAACAAATTCCTATCTAATTAAAGATAAGGTTGGTCAAACTATTCCTTTAGGCATACTGAATTAAGAAATTTAAGGCAATCAAGTGGTGAGTGTTTATAAATTGTAAAATTTCAGCATAATTTATCTTATTTTGCTAAGTAGAACTACAAGCAGAATAACAGGTTGAGAGTGTGACAAGATTAACTTAAAAAATGTTTATGTGAGGTGGCTTTTCTTCTGGCAAAACATGTTAAAGGAAAAACAAAAATCTCCCAAAGAAAAGCAGAAATGTAATTGTACTCAGCAATACACCAAGGCTTTTGCTGTTTAAAACCAAGAAAGGAAAAAGATAATAATTGAAATTGCTTTATTGGCTCTAAAGATTATGTTTTCTTCCAATACTTCACTTTCATAATAGGAAGAAAAACCTTTAAAAATTAATCATTAAGGAGAAATTACTGGAATAAGAATTGCCTGTAAATAAAACCTGTAATCCAGTATAATCCAGTACATGTTTTATCTCAGACATTTTAGTAGTATTCAAAAACAAGCAGGAAATACATTTTTACATTTCCAGATCCATTTTATTTATTTATTTATTTTTTTTTTTATTCATTCTGTGGGATAATTTCTTCTTTTTTGGATATTTTACTCTCCTCCCTGTCCTTCTATTTATTTATTCATTTAGTTAGTTAGTTAGTTTACACATGGTGGATTATATTATTCTTGGGCCATGAAGTTTGCAGTGAAGGTATTTTCTTCCTATTTTACAAGTGAGAAGTCAGAGGCAGAGAATTGGTATTAACAGAGCAGCACTGAAACCCTGGCCCATTGATTGCTTATAATTTTAAAAATTTTGTTATATATGACAAAAGAATACATTATGATTCATATTACACATAGAGAGAACAATTTTTGATATCTCTGGCTGCACACAAAGTAGAGTCACATCCTTGGTGTCTTCATACATGTATTTAGGATAATGATGCCCACAGCATTCCACCATCTTCCCTTCCTCTCCCTCCCCTTTTCCCATTTGCCCTATCTAGACTTCATTTAATCCTCCCACCCACCCCCACCCCTTCCAGCATATTATGAATTGGCATTCTTACAGAGAAATCCTTTGGCATTTGCTTTTTTGGGATTTGCTCATTTCACTTAGCATTATATTATCAAGCTCCATCCATTATGTAAATTTTATTCCCTTTTTATGCTGAATAATATTCCATTGTGTATATATACCACATTTTATTTATCCATTATCTACTGAAGAGCATCTAGTTCTGTTCCACAGTTTAGCTATTGTGAACTGTGCTGCAATAAACATTGTTGTGGCTGTGTGCCTGTAGTATGCTACTTTTATATCCTTTGGGTGGAGACTGAGGAGTGAGAGAGCTGGGTAAAATGGTGGTTCCATTTCAAGTTTTCCAAGGAATCTCCATATTCCTGCTTTCCATATTGGCTGCACCATTTTGTAGTCTCACCAGCAATGTATGAGTGTACCTTTTTCCCCACATCCTCTCCAACACTTATTGTTGCTTTTGTTCTTAATAGCTGCCATTCTGACTGGAGTGAGATGAAATCTTAGAATAGTTTTGATTTGCATTCCTCTAATTGCTACAAATGTTGGACATTTTTTTCATATACTTGTTGATTGACTGTATATCTTCTTCTGAGAAATGTCTGTTTAGCCCATTTATCGATTGGATTTTGTTTGTTTGTTGTTTTTGTTTTTTTTAGTGTTAAGATTTTTGAGCTCTTTATAATTTCTAGAGATTAGTGCTTTATCTGATGTGTGTGTGGTAAAAAATTTGTTCTCAGTTGTTAGTAAGTTCTCTATTCACTTCACTGATTGTTTCTTTGGCTGAGAAGAAGTTTTTGGTTTGAATCCATATCATTTATTGATTCTTGATATTAATTGTTATGCTATAGGAGTCTTATTAAGGAAGTTGGGGCCTAATCTGACATGATGGAGATTTGGGCCTACTTTTTCTTCTAATAGACACAGTATCTTTGGTTTGATTTCTAGATCCTTTATCCACTTTGAGTTCAGTTTTGTGCATGGTGAGAGATAGGGGCTTTATTTCATTGTATTGCATATGGATTTCCAGTTTCCCCAGCACCATTTATTGAAGAGGCTATCTTTTCTCCAAAGTACTATTTTGTTGCCTTTGTCAAATATAAAATAACTGTAATTATGTGGGTGAGTCTCTGTGTCCTCTATTCTGTACCATTGGTCTACAAGTCTATTTTGGTGCCAATACCATGCTGTTTTTGTTACTATTGCTCTGTAGTATAGTTTAATTTCTGGTATAGGTATGCTACCTTCTTCACATTTCTTGCTAAGAATTGTTTTAGATATTCTGGGTCCCTTATTTTTCCAGATGAATTTCATAAATGTTTTTTTCTATTTCTAGGAGAAATGTCATTGGGATTGCATTAAGTCTGTATAGTGCTTTTGGTAGTATAGTCATTTTAACAATACTAATTCTGCCTATCCAAGAACATGGTAGATCTCTCTATCTTCTAAGGTCTTCTTTAATTTCTTTCTTTAGAGTTCTGTAGTTTTCATTGTAGAGATCTTTCACCCCTTTCATTAAGTTAATACAAAATATTTTATATTAATTTTTAATGCTATTATAAATGGAACAGTTTTCCTCATTTCCCTTTCACAGGATTTGTCACTGATATTCAGAAATGCCTTTGATTTATGGCATTGATTTTGTATCCTGCTACTTTGCTGAATTCATTACTAGTTCTAGAAGTTCTCAGGTGGGATTTTTTTGTTCTTCTAGTTATAGAATCATTTCATTGGCAAATATTGCTAATTGAGTTCTTCTTTACATATCCATATCCCTTTAATTTCTTTTGTTTAATTGTTCTGGCCAGTGTTTCAAGAACTATGTTTAATAGAAGTGATGAAATCATCCCTGTGTTTTCCAGTTTTTAGAAGGAATGCTTTCCATTTTTCTCCATTTAGAATGATGTCAGCCTGGGGCTTATCATAGATAGCTTTTATGATTTTGATATATATTCCTGTTGTCCCTAGTTATTCTAGTGTTATAAACATGAAATGGTGCTATATTTTGTCAAATGCTTTTTCTGCATCTATTGAGATGATCTTGTGGTTCTTATCTTTAAGTCTATTGATGTGATTAATTACATTTATTGATTTCCATATGTTGAACCACCCTTGAATCCCTGAATGAACTCAATTTGATCATGGTGTACTATCCTTTTGATATGTTTTGTATTCAATTTGCCAGAATTTTATTGAGAAAATTTGCATCTATGTTCAGTAGAGATATTGGTTTGAAGTTTTCTTTTTTTGATATGTCTTTGCCTGGTTTTGGAATCAGGGTGATATTGGTCTCATAGAATGAGTTTGGAAGTGCTCCCTTTTTTCTATTTCTGAAAATAAAGTGAAGAGTATTGGTATTATTTCTTCCTTAAAAGTCTTGTAGAACTTGGCTGTGTATCCATCCAGTCCTGGGTTTTCTTGCTTGGTAAGCTTATGATGGCGTCTTCTATTTTATTCCTGAAATTGACCTGTTTAAATTATGTATATCATCCTGATTCAACTTGAGCAAATTATATAACTCTAGAAATTTTTCAATGCCTTTGATATTTTTTATTTTATTGGAGTATAAGTTTTCAAAATAATTTCTTATAATCTTCTGTATTCCATAGTGTCTGTTGTGATATTTCTTTTTTCATCACTTATGTTAGTAATTTGAATTTTCTCTCCCCTCCTCTTCATTAGCATGGCTAAGAGTCTGTCAATTTTATTTATTTTTTCAAAGAACCAACTTTTTTTTTTGTCAATTTTTTCAATTGTTTCTTTTGTTTCAATTTCATTTTCTCTTCATAGAACATTTTGCAGAAGATATTCTGTAGTGCAGGTTTGTAGTTTAAATTTGTTTAACTTTTGTTTATCATGGAAGGTTTTTATTTCACCATCAAATCAAAACCTTAATTTTGTTGGATATAATATTCTTGGTTGGCATCCATTTTCTTTTAGAGCTTGGTATATGTTATTCCATGATCTCCTGGCTTTGAGGGTCTGGGATGAAAAATCTGCTAAGATACGAATTGGTCTCCCCCTATATGTGATCTGATTTTTCTCTCTTGTGGATTTTAAGATTCTATCCTTATTATATATGCTAGGAATTTTCATTATAATGTGCCTTGATGTAGACCTGTTGTAATTTTGTACATTTGGTGTCTTGTAAGCCTTTGTATTTGGTTTTCCGATATATTCTTCATGCTTGGGAAATTTTCTGATATTATCTCATTGAAGAGATTGTGCATTCCTTTGGTTTGAACTCTGTGCCTTCCTCTATCCCAATAACTCTTAGATTTGGTCTTTTGATGCTGTCCCATAATTCTTGGATGTTCTGCTCATGGTTTCTTACTATCTTCACTGTGTGGTCAACTTTATTTTCCATATAGTATACTTTGTCTTCCTTACTGACGTTCTTTCTTCCAAGTGTTCTAGTCTGTTGGTTATGCTTTCTGTTGAGTATTTATTTGATTTATTGTTTCCTTAAGTTCAAGGATTTCTGACTTTTTTTTCAGAGTTTCTATCTTCAAGTAATCTTTTGCTACCTGTATTACTCTATAATCTCTGTACTGGAGTGACCAACTTTTGACTATATTTGCTCATTTAGGTCATTCTTTAATTCACAGATCATTTTATGAACCTTCTGAACTCCTTGTCTGACATTTCATCAACTTTGCTGTCCATGGGTTCTGTTATTATAGTGTTCTGGTTTGTTTGGGGCACTTTCCTCCCTTGTTTTTTCATGGTGTCTGTGTGTCTTCCTTTCTTGCAGTGTAGATCTGAGATATTACAGTTTCTACCCCATATTATTGTAGTACCCATGCGGATTGTCTGTACCTCACCTTGCTGTTGGGCTTCCAGACCCTGCTAGTGTCTCACAGTGTATGCTACTGCCACAAAAACGTGATGGTGGCAATAGCCGAGGTAACTTGAGATAATAGTGGTGGTACCCCAAGATGGATGCAAAGTCTTACAGAGATGGGGCTGAAAGGGTTGCCTTTACCCTGTCTATGGGATGCCTGCTCTGAGATGCAGCTGCTTTTAGGCCCTGTCTGTTTTCAAAAGGTAGGGTATACTACGTGGGGAGGGCTATGATGTGATTTTCAGAGTCCCAAGATGGAATTGGGTTAGGGTTTGGCTTCCATTTGGGAAGATGTTGATGGCAAACTTGGGCCTACCCTGGTCCTGGGTCTTGTGTATGTCAGTGTAGGTGGATCTGCTGGGTCTGGGTTTCGGGGGTGATCTGAAGGTATCTGTGGGTGGCAGGATCAACTCTGGGCTCATCTCTTTCCTAGATCCCGTGCAGTTCAGTGTGGGCAGATCTGCCCTCCCTGTTCTTTTAATCTTGACTAGAGAAAGACTGTCAAGTTCAATTTTCCCACCATGCCAAAGTCCCAATCAAAGCCTTCCAACAGCAATACCAGCACTGTCTTGCCCAGAGGATATTACCATCTATCATCTCCTCCATGCTAACTGAATATAGCTCTGGGATTCTAGATTTAATTATATCATAAAGGAAGGGATACCTAGAGCACACATTTTATTTCCTGCAGGCCTAGGAATTAAAACAAACAAACAACAAACTAGTATGTTTTTTCTCTCAATATTTACAGCAGTCAGACATACCCCACTGCCTGCCTTTCTGCAACTGATTATTTAAAGAAACATTTGAGAACTATTACTGTCATATAGCTAATTGCCCACAAAGTATGCTATTGTATTTTGTTTTCTTGAAATGGAGCCAATTTGCATTGTTGCTATAATTATTATAAATTATAAGATCTATAATATCAATCAAAGTCTGGGCATGTGTGCAGAGAGTAGCAATTTTTTCCAAAGACATGTTTTGGATCTCCATTGAATACTAGACCTAGAGTGCTGAAGTTAAGAAAATTAGTCACTTTTAGACTGGTTATATCCCAAGCTGAAAACTTAATCTTCTTACTCGAACATGCTGTACTTTTGTGCCCATTTAAGGTAATGTCACCATAATTCCCTCAATAGCTTAACCCAGGAATTGGACAACTGTATATCTTCACAAGGGAAAAAAATATTTCTTGCACTGGACTTAAACTAACCTGTCAGGATCAGAGACTGAATTATGGGTTTTGAAACTGTCCTGTAAGGAAGGCAATGCTCCTCTAGAGAAGTCTCCTGGTAATGGTGACAATGAAGACACCCTGGATGCTGTAGGGACACCATTTTCAATAGGAGGCTCTGTGCCAGCCACAGAGCTATTCAGTTTCTAACCTTCAATTTCAAACACCAGCTGTTCATGTGTAGAAAATTATGGGCATAAGCTGATAATCATAATCAGGCTGCTCATACTCATGACCTTGGCTCCACTTGCTTTGAAGAAACTTTCCCATGATAACACTTTCTATGATAAAACTTATAAATAAATGTGCTGAGCTGAGTCATGGTCATTGTACACCTCCAGACTGTGCTGCTCACCAGGTCCTAGGTTTTTCTCTATTTGTGTGTTCATTTGTCTTTTCTAGTCCTCCACCTTCCCTCATCTGGTTTCCTGAATTAACCCTCATGCAGGTCATGACATTCATCTTTTCTTTTGTCTCTCAGTTACCTGTTATGTTTAACCAGTTGCCAATGTTTGTTAAAGTTTGGTTATATAACTCACACATCTTATAAAAAATGTTTCCCTCCCAGCTATTACTACTAAAACTTCCATAAGCCCTCCCTTTGATTGCTGGAAATATGTATTTTTCTTTCTTTCTTTTTTTTTTTTTTTTTGCTTCTGTCTGCTGCATACCATTCTTAATCCCAGCTGCTGAACTGATATTCATAGATGTCAATAAGATCATAAGTACTGAGAATTCTTTATTGTCTTTCCACGGATAAATTATTTCCTTTCCCACTGTAAAATTCTACAACCCTGAGTAGGGCATCTAAGACCCTTCACAATTTGGCTTTGACAGTCGCCTTGGATCTCACATTCACTAACCTCCACCTTCAGTCACATTCTGCTGAAATGTTCTGTGATGTGTTATTTTCTTGAATTTGCATGATACTTTTTTTGCCTGTGACACAGTGAAAATATATAGAAATTGGCAAATACTTAAATAGAGAGGAGGTCAAAGCTAAAAAGAGAAATAAAGATATAATTACCCGAAGTCTAGACTAGCAAAATAAGAAAATCATACCAATTCCAAGGAGAGAGAAAACAAGAGAAAAAAGCACCAGGCAAAAGACAAATGCTGTAATATAGATAGAGAATGGAAAGGAATAAATCATATTTTAGGAGGAGATAAAAAAATGAATCTACTATTTGACCCAGCTATTCCACTTTTCAGTTTATACCCAAAGGACTTAAAATCAGCATATTACAGTGATGCAGCCACATCAATGCTTATAGCAGCTCAATTCACAATAACTAAACTATGGAACAAAACTAGATGCCCTTCAAAAGATGAATGGATAAAGAAAATTATATATATATATATAAATATATATATATATATATATATATACATACATATACACACACACATACACACACATAACAGAATATTACTCAGCCTTAACAAAGAATGAAATTATGCCATTTGCAGATAAATGGATGGAGCTGGAGAATATCATGATTGATAAACAAAATAAGCCAATCCCCAAAAAACAAAGGTCAAATGTTTTTTTTTTTTTTTTTTTCTGATAAGTGGTTGCTGATCCATAATGGAGGGAGGGTAGGGAAGGATGAAGAAACTTTACATTGGGCAAAGGGGAGGGAACTGTGTATGGGAGTGGCAAGGATAGTGGAATGAAATGGGCATTATTACTCTATGTACTTGTATGATTGATGGCATGACCCTTGTGATTCTGCACCATGTACATCCAGAGGAATAAGAAGTTGTGCTCCAAAATTTGTGTACAATGTGTCAAAATGCATTTTACTGTCATGTATAACTAGTTAGAACAAATTTCAAAACAAGATTGCATATGCTGGTTTTCCTGAGAAAATAGAAAATGGAGAATATTGTTTAGAAATTTAGGTAGAATGACCAGAAAAAAAAAAAAAAAAAATTGAAGACGTTCACCTCTGAAAAAGGGATTAAAAGCTAAAGAAAATATTGGCATAGGATTTCTGGGATTTAATTATTGTTGCTATTCTCAAACATTTAATACTATCATTTAAATTCAATATTGCACATATGTATTTAAATTTTATTTCAAAATGCTAAAGAAAGAGAGGATAAAGCTTATATTTCTCATAGGTTTTCAGGTTATACTACCTGTGTATAACTTTTACCAACAAAAACAAATGAAGCTCTAAAACATTTATAAGAATAAAACAACAAAAATAATAATATATGGTGTTTACACAGAAAAAATAAATAACATAAAACCTATGACAAGCACATTTTAGCTAGCAAGAGGGGAAAGGATTAAAGTGTTCTAAACACCAGGTAGCTTTTGAAAAAAAAATGTGTGAATTTCAAAATAATAGAACAAATTTTTAAGAAAATAGACTTCTGAAATCCAAAAGAAAATAAGAAATCTTAAAAAAAAAATCAAGCAAGATAAATAGCAATGCAGATAACAATATTAAATATAATTAGACTGTTAGATGTAAAGTAACCATTGTCAGACTGGACTTTGTAAAAAATGCAGCAATGTTTAAAAATATACATCTAAGATGCATACAGAGGAAAGTTAAAAATATAAATACACCCTAAATATATAGAAGCACATACACATATACATCTGTTGCAGATTCTTTACAAAATAAAATGAGTCTACTTATACAAATACATAATAAAATAGACATTGTTTAAAAAATAAAAAAGAATTACATTGTAATTAGAAAAATTCCCTTTTCTAATAATTTACAGTAACTCAAAGTTACTATATATAAAAAGTATGTACAAAAATATAGAACATGCACATACAAATATGTATAATTGAAGTATAAGTGAAAGTAGAGTACATTATTATAAGAAATCTCTTTCTACATACTATCTAATTTTAAAAAAATTTAAAATGTCATTACAAGTGTTTAATAATACAACAAATTTGACCTATTATATACATATAGTCAACACTACATAAGTCAAATATTTCAAAGAATATTCAAAATATTGTATGGAATTAAAAAAATAATGCCATTGCTGGGGTTGTGGCTCATCAGTAGAGTGCTCGCCTAGCACATGTGAGGCCCTGGGTTCGATCCTCAGCACCACATAAAAACAAATAAACAAAATAAAGGTATTGTGTACAACTAAAAAATAAATATTTTTTAAAATAATAATACCATATAAGGAAACTCTTACAAAGAATAAGCACTTAAATCACACAATGCCATTTGATCATAATAAATAATTTCATAAATAAAAAGATATATATATAATGATATTATGTATTTTAAAAATTAATAAATTTCATATTCATGTCTCATTGTAGAAAACATGATGGAAATTTGGAAATATTTAAAGTTGAAAAGTAATTAAACAACATCTATAAATTTGATATAAAACACTTTTAGGCTTACAGTATAAATGCTCATAATAAGAAAAAAATATGCATAAACTAACCATTTAAAAAATTATAAAAACTAATAAGCCCAAAGAAATAGTGAAAGGCAGAAAAATTATGGGGAAAAACATGAATTAATGAAATAAAAGATAATACATCAGAAAACACAACAAAGATGATCAACAAGGCCAGAATTACATTTCCCATAGAAGTATAAAAGCTTAATCTGAAATCTTTCTACTTTTCCAATGAAAATTATAGAGATAAAAGGTAATGAAAATAAAGTATAACTGTAAGACTTGATTGCCTGAGAAATAAAATGGATTTTATTAACAGTTGTCCTAAGAATTTGATTGTGTTAAAATTTCTAAGGTATTTAAATCCTCCCCCAAACCACAGAAAAACAAATTATATGTAGACCTATCTAATAACACATGAAGGACTAAAGAAGTAGAACTTCATTTTGTTTAGAAAATAATAGTACTGCTTTTTTAATATCTTTGCAATACAATATAAAGATACTACTGATGACATTTTAGAATTTGGATGACACTGAGTCAGATCAAAAGGCAGGAGCACTTTATCATTGATTCAAACAAGGAGCATTAGAACCCGAGGTGATTTGTGTGGTGCCCATGAGAACAAAACAGTTAAAAAACCTGTTAATTCAAAGGAGACAGCTAATTGTTTAACCTGGAAGACAAACTATGAGTTAACTGGAAAGTGCTCTAAAGTTAATATTAGGAACAGAACTATAGAATGAAGATATATATAATTTTTGGTTCATATTTTTCTGTTATCGATTGTGTTCCAAGAATCCTGAGATAAGCAAATTGTTCATCAGTGATGCTGAAGAATGAAACCAGAAGTTAAAATTTTATTGTTTTTAAGTAAAAATGTCAGTGTCATCCATGCTTGATTCTTGGTATTTTTGCCACCAACATTTAAAGTCATTATTTTAGGAATTTTTTCTAAAGTATCATTAAATAATATTAAATATTTATCAAAAATATTTAAAATATTACACATTTCCAATTCATATGGGATAAAGCCTTGATTATACTATATTATTAATTCTTTTTCAGAATTAGTGAAAATCAATATGTTAGAGATATTTTAGAAATATCTATATGTAAGTAAAAATGTTTTCTATTTCTCTCTGTTATTTCTATTCTATCCTTTTTGAAGCCTTCACTAGAGGTCAGTAAAAAATAGATACTTGTTAATTACTTCTCACAATAACTGCTTTTTGCAGGAGAAGCATCCTTCTGTGAGTCTGAACTCTCCAGCATGTAGAAGCTTCTATAGAGCAACTAGATTATGTATTTATTTTGGTTTATCCAATAAGAGTACTCCCAGAAATTTTCACAATGAAAAATGTTCCAACGTTTTTGACAACTTTCATTGTTACTTCTCAGCAACATGTAAACATTTATTAAATTATTTTCCCTTTCATAACATTGACGGCAATTAGATTAGAAAATCACAAAAGCTTATTACTTTCAATGGGCCTTTTATTTCTTGTTAATCATAGAAAAGCTGCCTTAATGTCGTTGCTTTGCAATTCGTTTCCTGAGTAAATTAGTATGGCAGAGACAAAGGCTTCAGATAGTTCCTGCCAGTTTCACTTTTTTCAGAGCTACAATTGGAAGAGTGGCTTCTGGAATTAATGTGTTACTAAGTACTTTTATGATAAGTTCTAAACATGTTTATGCTGATTTATGCTCCAGTTTACAATTTTATTACATAAGCAACATTACATTCTCTGGAAACTGGCTATAAAAACACTAATGGGTACATCAAAATATTGACTTTTTGGAATGTTTTTCACTAATACACAAAATTGTGTGATGGATTCCATTTATTAATAATTCATTATGGCAGAACTGATATAAAAATATTAGTAGTTTCTACTATGGATTTACATAGCTACTTTAGAAACAAAATATGTAATTCCTAGATATGCAGGTATAGATGGGGTGATAAATGCAGTCAAATAATGTATTAAAATTTGTTTTGAAAGGTTTAAAGAGAAATTTAAAATGTGTTTTAATATTAATATTGAGATATTTTAAGCATTAAGAATATAACTTGCAAGACTACCTTTAATTTCTTAGAGGAAAGTCCAGTGGGATCCTGGAAGAAGAAATTATTTCCAGTTTACAGAAAGTCAGGATAAAACATATAAATGCAAGTAGGAAAATTTTGCAAATAATAAGGAAAATAATAAAATAATTTAAAATAGAATTTCAAGGCATTATAGCTGCAAATAATTTTGAAATTATTCTCAAAGAAACAGGGAAAACAATGGTTCATTAATATTCAGTTTTAGTGACATTCATTCATTTTTATTGTAAGTTTTATTATCCAAAAAAATGACAAAGCACAAAACTTAAAACAAAGAGAATGCAATCAATTGTATATTTTTAACATTTTATCTTTTCAAATAAAAATAATGGTATTTAAAGGAATAATAACAGTATATAATCAAGAATTCATAATATTTAACAAGAACTTCTGGGGATAGAAATTAAAATGAGTTAGATATGATATCTGAGTACTTTCTATAATCCAAAATATCCAATTTCCCTGGTATATAGTATTGGAAACTCAATAAAAGAAATTATAGCTCCTGATTATACATTTAAGTGAAATAAACCTTTTCTTTTCCTTCTTTTTTTTTTTTTTTTTGGAGTGGGGTGGGTTGATGTTATCATTGAATCATTAAGAATTCATTTTGTTCTTCCAAAATTGTGAAGTGGAACTTTCCAACATACCTGTTAGCTGTGGCCTAATTAATTTTGTGTCACGTAAAACATGTACCTTTAAATGAAAAGATAGGATATAGTGATGGCTTGGAAAACTAATATCCTTATTATATCATTTCTACCAAATTTATGTGTGTGTGTATATTCATCTTAACTATATAAATTACATATATAATTATATAATAGTCTCAACCAAAATCTCAAAAATTTTTATGAAAATTTTGTAACTTCATATCAATAAAATGTGACTAGCAATAAAATCAACTAGGACTGAGTCTTAAGAATGAATAATTCCTATTGAACTTTCCAGCTTCCATTGTGTGTCATCTGTACACAGTGACTCGGTTTCAGTTATTCAGGTGATGACTGTCATCAGAGCCAACAGAATGTAATCAACCTGGGGACCTAATTAATCATGGTTTACAGAGCCTTCCCAAATACATGAATTGCTTCATTTGGAAATCTTTTGAGAGAGACTCCTCTTATGTCTCAAATATGTATGCTTTAGATGACTTTGTTACGTTAGTTTAGATTCCATATTCTCTACTTGATTGGACCTGGGCAATGAAAAGTCAGTGACACCATGTCAGCAATGATGACTTAAGGCCCAGCTTATTATCCCTTTGGTCTTATCTTACCTTTTCTGTGTCACAAGAACGTCAGTGTTTCAGATTAGAGATTTTATTGTTTTCTGTAAATTAATTTTGAACTAAGGAAAATATGAAGCAAAGCTTATGCTAATCCATTATAGGTATATAGAAATAAACCTTTGTTATTATCAGCCACTGAGATTTGGAGTTTTTTATTTATTTTCAATTTTTATTTATTTATTTTTTTACTGCTGTATATTGTTGCTGGTTTTAGCTAATTAAAGAAAGTTAGCATGAACTGTGATTGATAAACTCACACTCAGCCATTTCAGTTTAATGTTTTACTCTGGTAAAAATGAAAATGGAAAACTCCATTACTACTTGCGTATAGAGTATAAAAGAAAAATATACAGTGCAAAATGAAAAAAAAATATCTTTTTTTTTTTGCAGATGCACAAGAAAAGTATGTTTTCTAGAGACTTAATAAAGAAAAGGAAATAAGTAAATCAATACTACACAACTGACAAATCCAAAGGTAGATTAACTAAGAGAGAAAGGATAATGAGGAGGTCTGAGATTTAAAGATAGAACACTGGTTTCTCATTTTAATTAGAATGTGCAGAGGAAGAATTATTTTAAAAAATACAAAAAGTAGGTCAGAAAGAAACAATGAATAAATACTGAACCTGGGGAGAAAGGCTGAAAGTTGGAAAGAATGATTCACCATGCTATTTGTAGTTCAAACATTAAGACAGTTTATGAGAGAAGAGGGCATTGGAGATGCTTTTGAAGAGGTCATTGTACACCTTTATATGTGTGGCCTCAGGCAAAACCAATTTAGAATCAGCCCAGGAAAAACTAAAGTGAGGTAGCAGGAGAAGAATACACATTCCAAGTATTTAGAATTGAAAAGAAAACAAAATGAAAACAGTAAGTGGAGAGGGTAAATAAGTCAAACCAAAGATTTCAAGGATCACTGGAAATGCTTGAAAGCAGAAAGAAAATAACAAAGGTTGATTAGAAAGGGGAAGTGAAGAAGTTTGAAATGGTTAGTCCACAGGTGAAAAATGATGGGAGGCCAAAGATGAGTGAGATGAGGTGAACAGGATATCTGGATAAAAAGTGCAGAGAAAAGAGAGCAGGAGATGATATAAAATCAGGGAGCAGATGGCAATTTAGGAAATAGTGTGAATAAAATACATTCCACAGAAAATATTTTTTATTATTCCTTAAATCTCCTGTCACTATTCTAGCCATAAACTCTCCTTTTCCTTTATAAAATAATATGATAAACATCAATACTATCTTGGCTTTATAGCAAGAATCAGCTAATTTTATAAACCTTTTTTTTTTTTTTGGCTTCACTTTTGATAACTTCATGGTGAAATGCAATATATACAGTGCAAACATATGCATAAAATATCATGGACAGATGAGCAAATAGTTACAATCTTCCATGTAACCACCAAACTGCTCAAAAATAGAACATTGCAATCTAAACTCAAACACTGTGTGCCTCTGTTGTTCATATCCATCTTCATCCCCTCCGTACAGGTAACCTCTATCCCGTGTTGTGTGATTATTTTGACTAAAATTTCTAGATATTTTTGTGCATTGTATTTTAAATGACTTTTCATTTGTTTATGCAATAGAAAGAAGTTTTATCACTTTAAAAAACTGTTTTTACATGTAGTCTTTAGTATATACTCCTTGTGACATTTCTTTTACACAGCATTTTATTTACAAAAAAATGAAAACGTTAATGCATATCACTATGGTTCATTTATTTATTCTTTATATAACATCCAATTGTGGTATTATTCTATAATGTGTCCATTAAATGTTAATGGAACTTTGAATTATTTCTTATTTGGAGCTTTTACAAATAATGTGTTTGTGTGCATTTTTGTCCTATGTATTCTGAGGAATCATGTGTGTACTTTGGGACAGAATTGCTGGATTACAGTGTGGTTAGTTTGCTTATTAGATAATAACAAATGATTTTAAAGTATGGTTGTACAATTTAGATTCTGGATAATGATACATAAGAATTTCTATTGCTCTACCAGCTTGTCAATGGTTGGTTTTGTCAGAATTTTAAATTGTTCCTCTCCTACTGTATGCCATTTTAAATCATTAAGGTTTAAAGCTATATTTAATACTGACAAATGGAACTGAACAATTTTCATAGTTTATTTACTTCTCTCTTGTAGATAGTTATATTTGTAAATTATTTAGATTTGCTTATATTTTTCTTATTGATTTATGAGTCTCTTCTTTTGTTTTGTTTGTCTGTGTGAGTTCAGATTGTTCCAGCCTCATAAGTTGAAATGAATGACCTTTGCTCATAGCTCCACAGCCCAACCTCTGCCATACAGCAAATGTCCAAAGTGTGCAGATCATTTTCTGAGATATCGGCTCTGATTAATTAATCTAATTGTCAATCTAAGCCAAAACCTTATTGTGTTATTTACTATGGAAAATAGAATTTCTTAATTTCTAGTAGCACAAATCTTTTCATTTTTCTTATTTTTCCTCAAAGAATCACCTCCGATATTCTGACATTTGAATTCTCATACAAATTTAAAGCCAACTTAACTTTCACAAAATATATTAGATTTTGGTTGAGATTGCACTGAATGTTTTACCATCTATAGTGGTAGAAATTACATGTTTATGATATAGACTCTAACAATACATGAATTTATGCATGTATATATTTTAAACAATTTTTAATATAGTTTTTCATTTTTTTCCCTGTAGAGATCTTACAAATCTATTATGAGATTTATTTTAGGTACATAAAAAATTTTACACTGATAAAAGTTTGAAGAGTTTTTCTGATTGTTGTTGTTGCTGAGATGTATAGAATTACAAATCAGTACTGTCTTGATTTTTAAGCACATTAATTTCAATACTTTATTAGCCATTTTCTATATGCACAATATTCAATGTTCAATAATGACAGGCTGTATTCCTTCATTTCTAATTTATGATTGTTCTGGCCTTATACATTGGCTATGACATTTAATAAATTGTCAGCAATGGTCATTAGAAATTTTACCTTGTTACATATCTCAAACAGAACATTTTCAAAGCTTTAGTATTAAAAATAATGTTTGCTACAGATTTTATTATACATAATCTTTATCAGAATAAACTAATAGGCTTATATTATTAATTTCTATGGGTTATTTTTAAATCTTGAATGGAAGTTGAATTTTATTAAGTGGCTTTTTACTACCTATGTGAAAATGGATTTGTGTTTTTTTTTTTAATTTTCAACAGTTATTATAGAAAATTTATCTTATTAAATTTCTTATTTTACATAATTTTTTCATTCCTAACATATTTTTGAATTTTTGCAAAATTTTTTATATGTTCGATGGTGAGATCAGATTTTAAATTGTTATCTCTGTTTTGTCCTTGCTCAATATTGATATAAGATTATGGTGACTTCATAAAATGATACTTGTGAGTAATCTCTTTTCTTATTTTTAAAAAGTTTGAGTTTTTATTTTCACTGAATATTATTTATCTTTAGTAATTCATCCATAGATAATCTTGGCTTGCAATTTTTTTTCATAAGAATGTTTATGACTATTGACTCAATTCCCTAAGGATTAAGGAAGTTTATCAATTCCTTTGTAGGCAGTATTACTCAGGTTGTTTTAATGCAATTTTTTAAAATCAGGAATTGAACCTAGAGCACTTACCACTAAACCACATCCCTAGCCCCTTTTTATTTTGTACTTTGAGGCAGGGTCTCGCCTCAGAGTTGTTTAGAGTCTTGCTAAATTGCTTAAGCTGGCTTTGAACTTGCAATCCTCCTACCTCAGCCTCCTAAACCACTGGAGTTACTGATATGTGCCATCACTCACAGCTCAATTTGTTATTTTAATCTAATTACCAAAATTCTGACTGAGGACGTTTACAAAATAGCAAATTTCTTAAAAATCCATTCCTCAATAAAAGTATCAAGAAAATGGAAAAAATTAGAAAAATGCCTTTTTTAAACTGTAGAAGTGTATCAAAGGCCTGCAATAGTCTCAGGAGCATTACTTCAAGAAAAATTACTTATTTTCAGCAAGAAGAGTGAGCTTTGTGTCATTTAGCCATTCTATTCCTATCTCTCACTCTCCAGGTCCAGGAGAGCTTTGAAAAGAGTATCCTTGCCACCATAACTGTTCTGAAAACTAGCAGTACAGAAGCCACTGAAAAGGGAAGACCATATTTATGGGTCTTCAAAATCTCATCCATAGAAAAGGGAAGATGAACTTACTATAAGGCTTTTTATTTGACCTGTCTCAGGGCTCACTCAGTGATAAAAGCCCTTTTCCTATGATGTATGTCAAAAACAAATGGCAATCATTTACCTTCAAAACTGCTGGAGAATATACCAGGCAGGGGAAAAAAAAAAACAAGGTTAATAAAAAGTGAAAGGAAGATCTAAGGAAGAAGAGTTCTATTAAGGACTTTGCAAAGCTATGTCACAATCATTAGAATATAGAGAACCACACATATATGCTAGACTGTGCAAATATCTATGAAAAAATCTGAAAAGGACCTAACCTCTCATTTCTGGCTGATCCTATGTCCCTTTGGAATCAGAAAGTAAAGGCTAAGGAGGTATTTTGAATGTTGGACTGTTGAAGATGTGCTAAAAATCTTATTTTTTGAACTTATTTGTTCAAAGCACTTAAGAAAATACAAGTTCAATCAACTGATCATTAGGCACACTAGAAAATTCATAGGCTACAGAGAATAAAGGAATTCTATACTTAATTCAAGACAGTTAGTAAACAATCAACAACAAAAACCACTGGGGAAGAGGGGAAGCTATGATTTGCATAGCTGCCTTAGCATATCACTCTAAAAGTCCAGTTTTCAATAAAAATATGAAAATTTGTGAATAAATAAGAAAATGTGGCCTGTACTCAGGAAACAAAATAAATAAAAATGCACTTGAGGATAGTTGAATTCCCCAGAAAAAGCATTAATTTTATTTGTTTATGTTGTACATTATGTTGGTCAGGTATTTATCATTGTGACTAAAATGCCTGACAATAATAGCTTAAAGCAGGAAAAGCATTTTGGCTCATGATTTCAGAGTTTTCAGTCTCTGGTCAGCTGGCTCAATTACAATGGGTATGAGGAAAAGTAGAACATCATGGCAGAAGGCATGGTGGCAGAAATCTGTTCATTATGGCAGACATGAAGCAGAGAGACAGAGGAGGGGAAATGGAACAAGATGTAATCCCAAAGGGCACACCCACAGTCCGCCTACTTCCTCCAACCATGCCTCACCTGAATATGGTTTCCACCCTTTCCCAATAGTCCATCCATTGAAATTATTAAACCCATTAAAAGGACTAATTCACTGAGGCAATCATTGTCCTCACGATCCCACCTCTGCACATTGATGCATTGAAGATCAAGTCTTCAACACACTACATTTTAGGGGATATTCCAGATTCAAACCGTAATATACATTGTAAATGTGTTTAAAGAATTAAAGGAAACATTTCTAAAAATTAAAGGAATGTAAGATGGTAATGTCTCACAAAATAGAAAATATCAATAGATATATATTTTAAATAGAACAAAAAGAAATTCTGAAGTAAAAAAAGTCCAATACATAAACAGGCTAAAGAAAGAATCTGTTATTTTGAAAGGTAAATTGAGGAGTAAAGTCAATTGGGATTTTACAAACAGGTAAGAGGAGAAAGGACATGAACAAAATCAAGCCCTTATGTTTAAGAGATCATCAATAAAAGTTAATAGTTCATGTCTCATATGAAGTTTTGGGAGAGAGAAGGCAGTACCCTATAACATATTTTAAATGTTGAAAGAAAAAGATAGCTGGCCAAATATGTAATACATAGCAAAACTATCTTGTAAAAATAATGGAAAAATTAAGTCCTTCCAAGATAAAAGCAGAAAGTTTATCATTAGCAAACCTGCCCTCCTTGACTAATGTAACTCAGATCCATATGGAAAAATGAAGATCACCAGAAAATCTAGTTGCATAGGTAAAAATTTAAAGAAAAACATGAATATGCTTTATGTTTACTTCTGTTATTTTATTAAAAATATAAATATGAGGATAGGAAAGGCAACAGAATACAACAGACACTAGTATGGCAGTATGTAAAAACGTGGATGTGTAACCAATGTGATTCTGCAGTCTGTATATGGGTAAAAATGGGAGTTCATAACCCACTTGAATCAAATGTATGAAATATGATATGTCAAGAGCTTTGTAATGTTTTCAACAACTAATAATAAATATATAGATAGATACCCCAAAAAATATATAGATATATAGATATAAATATGAAAAGCAATTATAAAAACTGTGGTGATGGGCTGATAACAAATAATTGTAATTTGATGGACAAAACACAAAGGAGTGAAAAGAGAACAGAGCTACAATGGAGAAATTTTCTTAATTCCACTGAAATAAAGTTGATATTATTGCAAGCAATATTATTTTAAGTTAAGACACTAATTATAATATGAAGTTAATTTTTGAAAATAAATTACAAAATATAGTAAGAAAAACAATAACAATTAAAATAGTATACCAGACATGATTTACTTAACATAAAAGGCAGTAATGGTAGAGAGAGAGAAACAAGATATAACAGACACTAAAAACATAAATATTTAACTTCTATCTTATCAGTAATTATATTAAATGTTAAAGGATTAACCACTACAATAAAAATAAAACAACAAAGATTGGCAAACTGTGTTAAAAAAGATAAAGGATCTAGCTATATCTTCATTATAAGGGAGAGAGTATAGAGTGAAAGTTACAGATGAAAAGAAAAAAACATAAAAAGATACACACAGACACACACACACACACAATACCCCCCCCCACACACACATGCACACACACTCAGTAACCAAAAGATAGTTGACATGGACATGAAAACAACAACAAAAAAGATTTTTAAGGAAAAAAAAAACTGTCATAAAAATGAAGAACATTTTGTAATACTAAAAGTTTTTCTCTATTTAGAGGGCATAATAAACAGAATCACTATATTTTAAACAATAAGACAATCCCAAAATATATGAAGCAAAAAACTGACAGAAATGAAAGGAAAATGGACAGTTCTGCAATAATATGTGGGAACATCAATGCCTCACATCTAATAATGCAAACAACAGCTGGGGAAAAGATCAAAAAGGAAAGAAGATGTGAACAATTCTACAAAACAAATAGAACTACAATGAATTTTTTTCCCAAGGTTGTATTCTTCTCCTTTGATGTATAATCTTGAGCATAATCAACACAGCACAATTACTAAATTTGATTTGATGGAAATGACAGAAGAAAATGCAATTTAAATAAACAGTCTTCTACTCCTGGATATGATAAATTTTCTGGCATCACACTGCATATCCACCATAAATAGCAAATACACATTGAATAATAGGCTGTAAAAGATTGTGATCCCTGAAAGAATGGAAAAATGGCAACAAAAGACCCACAATTATGTTGCCTCTTTGAAACAATGTTTTCATCTTGTGCAACAAAGTATTCTCCAGCTAGAAAACAGTGGTCAACATGATCTGAGAACACAGGGATCAGTCTATGGTCCATGGAAGCAGCTAGAATCTGTGTGATTGCATAATGAAGAGGAAAGTGAGCTGCCACATGGGTTCATCTGGTGTTTTAAGAGTTCTTGATTATGCATAGCTGCATATGCACAAGGCAAACCTAAATATAAGTTTAGAGTATCAGTGCTAAAACATTGTATATAAAATTAAGATGAATTAGTAAAGAAACCCACTTTATGCTCTGCATACAAGACTGGATACCAGGTGAAGGAGATACTCAAGAATGTGCATTGAGCAAACTTTGATAGGCTATAACAAGGCCCAAGACCATGACCAAACTCAACAAGATCCATATGGGATATAGAGTTCACAAGTTGAGCCACAGTATGTTAGAGAGGCTGTTTTGTCTTCACAGATCTGATGAATTTACATGTAGAAGTAAACTACAAGTAGTCAATCTTAACAGCCAATAATGAGAGTAACTCTTCCTCCCACCTTTTAAACCACATTATTTAGAGAAAGATATTTTTAGAGGAAGATAATAGAATCCATCCTCTCTACAACATATTATCCCAATATCTGATATAAAATAAAAATTTACAAGATGTAGACTTCTAATTTTTGCTTAGGATATTAAAAGTTAGAGTACTGATTCCAATCTTACATCAAAAAGATAATACAAACTGCTAGTTCATGCTTTTTTGAAACTATCAAAGTGCTAACTTCATAGTACAACCAAATAACTAGTAATCAATAGAAAGACAGATACTTTTAAGTATAGAGGAGACTCCAGCATTTGCTTAAGATACAGACATTAATAACAATAATTTAGATAAAGTTTTAAAATGATTACTCATAGAATCCAAAGCAGGCACTTATAAAAGATGTAGAAACTTTAAGGTCCATAGATTTAGGAAGTGTTCACAGCTATATTCAGATTCTTCCTCATGTACCCTCTTGGGTGTCAAAAAGCACTCAAAAACTGATGGGTAAGAATCCAGAAAAAGTTTTTTTGTTGTTGTTGTTGTTGTTTTATTTAGTGCAGTGTCAAGGGAGAGAAACAGCAGCCTCTGGGAGAGGGTCAGATGAAAAATGAATCATGTTAATTCCATTTTCCTTTTCTTGGCAATTATCTTCTGAGCTGCCTTTATGATTAGCAGTAGCCATGCAACATGACTGTGGTAAGATGGAAGAGAAAGCAGCCTGGGAACTGTCTAGGGAAATCTTGTTTTTCAACATAGGAAGACAAACATTTCAAGTAGTGTTAACTCTCTTACTCTCAGAATTTCAATAATGTAAGATAACAAATTATCTTTATCACTCAGGCTATCCTAATTACATGAATTTGAAAGTATTTCCTAAACCTTATTGAATCATAATTAAGGTAAAATCCCATCAAAGGCAATAATGAACCATTCAATCATTGGAAAATACTTAGTGAACAACTTGTCTGAGGAATTGTGCTTAAAGGAAAAGATGCACTGTATGTAGATGAGAGCCACTGTGTCCTACTGCAATTAATAGTGGTAACAAACATGAATCACTCATAGTGATGAAGAAATTGATGATTCTAAGTACACGATTAAAGGTAAGGCCCACAGTGGCAATTAGAAAGTATAGGGACTGTAATGCATCATTCAAAATATAAAAATAAGCTATCGGCTCCTTACATATATAGTTACAGATTTAAAAAAACACCACTTTAATTTTTTAAGAAAAAAAATTTAAAACCTTGCTAGCTGGGTAGAAGACTACTTGTCATCCTTTGTTTTGTTCTGATTTTAAATGTCAAAATTTTGTGATTTCAGAATACTTGCTGTTAGGGAAACACATAATGTAGATTTAAAATTAATTGGTCTGTATATCCATTTACTTTCTAAACTTGATATATATGTTTTGCTGGCAATTATCATTAATGGACCATAGTTTTCTCCCATATTTCATAATTTTTCCTCAAAAAATAACTTTATTTTTTTTTCTTTTTAATTTTTTATTGTTGGCTGTTCAAAACATTACATAGTACTTGATACAGATAAATATAAAATATAAATATAAATATAAAATATAAATATACCACTCTTAACATCTCTTGAAAGTTTCCCTCTTAAAGTAAGTCTTTTGGGGCTGGGGATGTGGCTCAAGCAGTAATGTGCTCGCCTGGCATGCATGGGGTGCTGGGTTCGATCCTCAGCACCACATAAAAAATAAAATAAAGACGTTGTGTCCACCGAAAACTAAAAAATAAATATTAAAAAATAAAAAAATAAATAAAATAAAATTAATTGGTCTTTCATTATTCTCACATTCATGAAACCAAATTTGCAAATACCAAAATAGTAAATTCAGTTCTTCCTCCTTTTTATTCAGTCCTTATCCATGTCTTCATTGTAGGAATCAGCTTTATTGAAATACACTTAAAATAAACTTGGATGGATAAGGCAATTGCACATGTTTACCTCTTAAAATAGATGTAAGACAAGATCCATTCTCTATACCTCAGATCTTGGAAAAGTTTCAAAAATAATTCCTTACAAGTATTCTTTGCTTAATTTTGGAAAAAAAAAATATTGCCAAATCCAAGTATGCCCATTTTATAAGCTAGATAGCAACAGTCATTGGGAAGAGTTAAACTGAAACCTTAATGAGATGTAAATAAACTTTTCCAAGAATAAGTAAAATTTAAAACAAAACTGCATTATCAAAATATGGTGAGAATATGAAATATATGGAATTCTCAAATTCTGCTGAAGTGAAAAGCCATACAACCATGGGAAAATCCGGAATTTTCTCTCTCTCTCTTTTTATAATATTAAACACCCATTTATTAATACAAGGTTTCAGCAATGGTATCCCCAGTAGTCTTTGAAAGGCAAATCAAACTATATGTCTACTCTGGTTTGGATATGGTTTGTCTCTGCCAAAACTTATGCTGAAATTTGATAATGTTATTGAAAGATATTGGGGCCTTAAATGATACTAGGTACTTAAAAGATACTAATCTCTTTCTAACAGAAATGAGATTCCATCTTTGTAGGTATGGATTAGTTGTAGTGAATTCAAGCTATAGTAAAATGAGTCTACCCCTGGTGCTTGTATTGCACTTATGCACACTTGTCCTTTTGTGTTCTTTAATGAGTGGAAGCAGCAAAAGGCCCTTATTGACATCTTAATTTTGGAATTCTATGCTTCCAGAACCATTAGCCAAAATAAACTTTTATAAGCAACCTTTACAAGCAACCAAGTCTGCAGTATTACACAAACCAAAAATGGACAATGTTCAAAAGTGAATGGTAGGTAAAATTTTATACCATTGTTCTTCATAACCAAAAAGGGGGAAAATACAAAACCTCCATCAGCAAGAGAACTGAGCAAAATATTTTTTAATGACAACATAATAAGTTACTCCTCAATAATAAAGTAAAAGCATGTAATAATATGCAAGAATCTCACAAAAACAAAAAGTAACTGATGTGCAATTTCATTTATACAAAGTTCAGGAACAGGCAAAATTATGGTAGAAGTTAAAATTTTCAAGAAGAATTTCCTGAAAAGGAATTAAGACAAATTTTGAAGTTATAAAATGTTCTGTCTTGGTTAGAAGTAGGAAAAACATTATTAGAGCTGATTAACCAATGCTTGCAATTAATTATATGCAAAGTTCAATTGAAGAAATAATTTGAAGGTTTAAAAGCAAATTATTTTAGTTACATTGTTATTTGAAAATATGTATTTTTAAATTTTTCTATTTTAAAAATCTGTATATTTGCAATTATTCATAACAGTGAGGTTGTTAACATATCATACCTGCACATGTAGTGTCTTCTCTATCAATAAATCTTTTTCTAATTTTAATTACGTGCAAATTTTTTTGTTTAACCTATATTAACCCTCTTTGGTAGTGCCTATAAAATAAAATTTGGGTTATTTATTTTGATTTATTTTCCAGTTTGACAGAAAACATCACTGATTGATATTTTGGGGAAGGATAAGGGTCATTCTAGTTTCTGACCACTAAAATATCTCACTTTTAGAAATAGGAATTCATTTGATATAAATTTCTTCAGTCAGAAACGTTTTCTCTACGAAAGTTGCATCAATTTCATGTAATATTTTTCTTTGGAAAATCTGAAAACTGTTTAGTCCTAGTTAATTTTTTAACTTTGAATGCTTATAGCATAATTTCTGTAGAATTTTAATATCAAACATTTGTCAATGTGCATAGAGCTGTGGGTCTTCCCTTGTTAATTTCCTGGATAATTAGGCCCCACACCATAAGTTGCATTTTCAAACCCATCTGATTTATTATTTTTTCTATTATTTTATGTTTCAATTTCAAATCTATAGCCTTGTTCCTTTGAATCTTGGGTAAAATTTTCAAATTTTTTTCTCCGAAACACTGGTTTAAACTTGCTCACTGTTAGTTCTGGTCCATGTACTGTTAATTTTAATTTCCCTACTAAATTTTAAGTGGCAAAGAATGGAAGTGGAAAAGGTTCACTTTATTTTAGAAAGCACCTTTGCTCTGTTTTCATTTGTGTGGGTGGATGATTTTATTTCTTGAAACATTCTTTATATTGTAGTTTATGTGATTTCTCTCAGGGTCTGATCATAACCTGCCTAATAAGCATAAAAAATAATGAGAACAACAATAATAAGTGTTGTGGTTGTTGCTATAAAGTTTTTAGTAGTATTCCTGCAGACTAGACTGAAAATTACTGCTGAGAGTGCAGGGGATATGAGAATAAAACCTGTGATATGTCTCTATACTGACACATTCCTTCTCTTTGGTTTTTGTTCCCTTATATAACAAAGGCATCTGTAAACCCATAGACCAAGTAGCTTAGTATCATTGGAAGTCTAAGATTTTATAAAATACCTAGCATGTTAGCAAGCACATACAAATTTTAAAACTATATGAGTACCAAAATCTAATTTTAGCCTTTTTTCAACTTGATGTTTCATCTAAGAAAAGTCACCTAATTTCAAAGTATTTCAAGTACAAAAAAAGATCAGCCATATAACTAAGAATAATTGTGATGAATGATGAATTACTAAATATTAAAAGATTAAGTAGTCAGCACTTGTGGGAAATTTATAGCACATAAATTTGCATATTTAGGTATATACCTCCCCTAAAAATGAATTCCTTTTTCTATAAAATATTTAACTCAAAAAGGGGTAAAAAATTGTAATTGGTCTATGTGTTTATTTATTTTTGCTGTGTTAGTATTATTTTCTTACAAAAGGAGTTAAAGGTTATTCAGATTTCTTAATTAAAGAACAACATTGCTTTAAAATAAAATCCAATCACACACACACACACACACACACACAAAAAAAAAAAAAAAAACTGTCATAGTTTTACTCTGACCTGCTATGTCAAACATAAATAAGATCTTTTATGTGTGTCACCCATCCTTCAAAACCTTTGTTTTTCCTGTGTGGAAAAAACCCAAGATGGAGGAATCCTTTACTTACCCATTCAAATAAGGAACTTTATTTTTGACTCTATGTTTTATAGACATGTGGATTGTAGGAGTTTTTAAAAGTATTCTATAAGAATTATAATTTAAAATTCTATTCATCAGTTTCCACAGGCAGTGTCAGCAATCCTTGAAAATCCTACAAAGAAAATCCAGCTGCCACTGATAATGCATATAGAACACCTCTTTGTTTTTTTTCTAGAAATACTCACATCTGGATCAAGAACACATGAGAGAAATATTTGATAGTGGACAGTATAGTATTTTTTATAATGGTATTCTAGTAGGTCCTTAAAAGTTACGTCTTCCTTTGGTTTACAAAATTTTGAAGCAAAAATATGTCACAGTGCTTAAAATTAATCCTAATAGATGCACTATAGGTTGTGTGTGTGTTTGTATATGTATGGGAAAAATGGAGAAACTTACTGCAAGATAACAATAAATTTATTTAGTGATCGAAAACTCAGGAATAAATGTACATGTTAATATATAAGGAATTATTGTTTGCATTGTATACAAAACTCAGTTTCAACTGGCATATTGGCATACAGCTGTAATCCCAGCAGCTCAGGAGGGTAAGCCAGGAGGATCCAACCTCAGCAATTTAGTGAGACCCTAAGGAACTTAGTGAGACCTTGTCTCAAAACAAAAAAATAAAAAAGAGCTGGGGATGTGTCTTAGTGGTTAAGTGCCCCTAGGTTCAACTGCCAGGACCAAAACAGTTATAACTGTATGTATATAGAAGATATTATACAGTAATAAAGTCATTATTCAGGACGGACTGACACCCAGTGATAGCCCTTATTCTAACATCAGAGCTTCATGAGAAAACATAGCCTTGCTGTTTTACTATATTTCATTCATCTAGTAGTATTGAGTTCTACCAGAGGTATTTTTCCATTAGAGAAACAAAGTCAAGATGTGTTTTTCTATGTATATAATTTTTATAAATTAAATCTTTTGTAAAGCATTTTTATACTTCCTAATATAGGTGGGACCCATTTAATCAGTTAAATGACATCAGCAAAAAGACTAAAGCCCTCAGTCTCTCTCTCTCTGTTTCCACCCCACACCTCACTCTCTCACTCTATATGTATCTATAGAGAGAGACATGATAGATACTCTTGAAAGGTGCTTGTTAGGCTCTGCATATTTTCTACCAAGGCCCTAAAAGAAAACTAATGAACTTTAGAAGACTGCTTTCTCCATCTCATAGCAGTCAAAATGATTATTTTTGATAAATGAAAATTTGATCTATATTCTTAACTCCTGTATATTAAGAACAGAAGTCCTACATCTAAAAGCAACTTTAACTTAAGTCTCAAAACTTTTCCACTTTTCAAAGGAATGAAAGAAACAAATACAAGTCATGAAACATTAAGAACTGAAGCAATTCACTTCAAAGTTCATTATCAATATTGGTAAAAGTCTTTAGAGTCTTATCTTTTAATATTTTTCATGGGTGCATTATAGCTGTACATAATGTGGGATTTGTTGTTAAGTATCCATACATGTACACAATATAACAATAAAATTTTACCAATGTCATTTCCCAGAATTTATCTTTCTCTCCCTTCTTCCCTTCCTCTGGTCCCTTTCTTCTTTTTTAATGATCACCCTCAAAGTTTTCACCAGATACCCCTACAACTTTCTTTTCCTTTTTTCTCTCTAGCTTCCATCTATGAGAGAAAAGATAATCCTTGACCTTCTGAGTTTGGCTTATTTTGCTTAACATATGGTCTCAAGTTCCATTCAGTTTCCTACAAATGTCCTAATTCCATTTTTCTTTAAAGCTGAGTACAACTCCATTGTGCATATATACCATATTTTTATTCATTAATCCACTGATGCACTGATGGACACTAATCTGGTTCCATAGTTTGGCTGTTGTGAATTGTGCTGCTATAAACACAGGTATTCATGTATCACTGTAATACGATGGCTTTAAATTTTTAGGATAAATACTGAGAAGTGGTATAGCTAAGTCATATGTTGGTTCTGTTCCTAGTCATTTGAGGAAACTTCATACTGATTTCCATGATGGTTGTACTAATTTACAATTCCACCAACAGTGTGCAAGTCTAATGTTTTTAAATGTTCAGTAAATATAATCTACTGGTGATAGTCTTTTAACATTTCTTCAAGTTGTGATTTAATTTTGATAGCTAAATTTCTTTATTTGGTTTTTTAAAAAATCCATTGCAAAAAGCTAGATTTTCTGTAGTATGAGATTACTGTTTTTTTCCACAAGAAAAGAGATATCTCAATCAAAAAATACCCTACAGGGAAATAGAGATTTCTTTTTTTTTTTAAGTTACAGTATTGCACAGTAAGCATAGACTACATATGCTACTACCCTCAAGGTTTAGTTACTGAACCTTGAAAGTTTCAAATTTTGTTTTCAGTATAAAGCAATAAAGTTTCCTAAAACAGAATTAATCATGTAGATACACAAAAATGCCCTAAAGGATTTAAGTTCTAAGCCCAATTTCATTATTCATCCATTCTTCACTTTATTTGGGATGCAGATTACATTCAATATTTTATTTTAGCGAAGTCCACTGTTGTTTTTCTTGTTGTTGTTGCTCAGGTAATATCTTAGACAAGAAAATACATGTTTAAAAATAGTTCTTAAAATATATTTAAAAGTTAAATACAATTACAAACATTTTTGTATATAAATAAAGACATTTAATTAGATAATGTTATGATGAATTTCATCAAAATAATGGAAAGTACTTAAAAGAAAATTTTGGTATGAAATATCTATTTTCACCTACTATATGCCAAAAGGTAATACTCACAAAACAAAATTTTATGAAAGAATTTTATGGGCACCACACACTAGTCACTGCAATGGGGGTAAAACAAATTAGTGACAAATAATATAAACCAAAAGAAAATTGAATGTTTAACTGTAAAATCAAAGCATATATGTGCAATGGTAAATATTTATATAAGATATGAAATACCATAAAGCAGTGCATCATTAAAAACCAAAAAGGGTATTATTCTTACTATCTATTCTATCAAATATTGATAGATATGGAAGCTGGTATATCTAAGAAGAGCATTAAGGCAGAAGAAGCTTTTGAGTTTTCATGGAAATGTTTTATTTAATATATTTAAATGTTCAAACATTGTTGTACCAAAAATAGTGTAAACATTTTGATACAAATAATAGGCTTGACAAATTTGTATAATATGCCACAGCCCGGCTGGCTGGGCAAAATAACCGGGGGTGACGAACAACTTGTGTAGATCGATACAGCAGGAGTAGGAGCCGTTTATTGTAGGACAACAGAGGTATTTATACATTCCACACAGCTTATCTTAATTAACATAAACTCAATACAGCAGTCAACCAATAAGGAATCTCCACACTTAATGGCTCGCTGGTGTTACTTCACAAACCACTCCCTCTGGCAAAATGCCAGGCGCCATCCTGACTTGTTTACAGACCCTAACATTTGCCAGGCGCCATCCTGACTTGTTTACAGACTCTAACAGAAAAAATTGTATAATAAATATGAGAAAATGATTAATTTGTGTAATATATCAATATTTTTTTCTAGATCTCAACCATAGAATCCAAAATCAAATGAAATAACAAAAATACATAGGGATTTACAGAAGCAGGCATAAGACCACAAACTGCACCCAAAAGCATTTTCAACGTCACTAGTAGTTGACAAAATATTGGTAAAAAGATAAGTGAAATATTTCAACTATCAAATTTGAGATTTTAAAAAGGTAATAATAAAAGTTATTAGAAATAAACTGAAATGGTAATTGAAAACATTAAAGTCTAAAAGACATTAATCTTTGGAGTACAAATTTATGCTTTATATATAAAATAATTTGTTGTTGTGTTTCAAGAACTTTAAAAGGGCTCAGAGTTTTTGGCCTAGTAGGTTTATCTATAATATCATGTTTGAAGAAATAATCTAGTACAATGGATGGAAATATTCACTCTACATTTCATGGGACAAAAAAAAATAGAGAAAGCTAAATATCCAAATCTAAAAATTCCTGTAATAAAAATGATTTACTTGGGGCTGGGGATGTGGCTCAAGCAGTAGCGCGCTCGCCTGGCATTCCTGCGGCCCGGGTTCGATCCTCAGCACCACATACAAACAAAGATGTTGTGTCCGCCGAAAAACTAAAAAATAAATATTAAAAAATTCTCTCTCTCTCTCTCTCTCTCTCTCTCTCTCTCTCTTTAAAAAAAAAAAAAGATGTTGTGTCCGCCGAAAACTAAAA
This sequence comes from Marmota flaviventris, assembly GCF_047511675.1. NCBI lineage: Eukaryota > Metazoa > Chordata > Mammalia > Rodentia > Sciuridae > Marmota > Marmota flaviventris. The sequence continues at coordinate 43,056,092 of NC_092503.1, forward strand.
AAAAAATATTAAAATTCTCTCTCTCTCTCTCTCTCTCTCCCTTTAAAAATTTTTTTTGAAAAAAATGATTTACTTATGGCATGAGATATAATAAAATCAATAGAAATGAATTTAAATATTAAAAAATATGTTAATGTTATATGAATAAGGCTAAAACTTTTATAAACCTACTTTGGTAAAAATTATTATAAATTATAATTTTTTTCAGTTATATCTATATATGAATATATATTATATGAGCTATGTGTATATTTCAATTTTTAGGTACTATTTTCTAAAATACTAGAAAGTAAATTATATCATTTATCACTTGAATATCTATAGTATAAAATTGAGTGTATATATAAAGTAATTTTATGTCATTTATCACTTGAATATTTGTAGTATAAAATTGAGTGTATATATACATACACACAGAGTAAACAGTAACAAAATCATGACAAAAATTCAATAAGATAATTAAAACAATATTAAAAATACAAAGAAAAACACTGAATTGGAAATCTAGCTATGATTTCCAGGTTTTCAATTTAGAAATAATGTATCCTGAGAATGCCGGCAACCAAGAAAAAACTAGAAATATAAATTATTCTGGTCACATTATATTTAGGGGGGCAATGTGCTTTTTCTAAATGTTAAGAGAAGTTATGTCATTGATTTCCCCATAAAGGATGCTTGCAATATTCTCAGGAGCAATTATATACAGAATAAAAATTGGTTTTATATGATCATTTCTTGTATTAATTGCCAATAACATTTGTGGATATACAATTACATTATGTTTCTATGGAAGATTTTTCCTTGAGGTCAATGAAATTACTTAGGTTTCATGATATATGCTGGAGATGGAGATTAGAAATGTAGTGGAATGGATCATCATAGTGTCCTTTGGACACCTATCTTAGACTTCATTGTTTAAAACTGGGTTTCCAGAGCCCGGTTTATATTACTGGTGCTCAAAATAACTCTACAAATTCAAATGTGTACCTGAAAAAGTAGCAGTTTTTTTTTTTTTTTTCTTGCTTACATATATACCAACCAGGGCTGATATGCTGGTTGTCAGGTAGCTCCCTCACATGTGCTAATCAGGAACAAAAGCTCCCTTCATTTACCATCCACATGCACCTAAAAGTAAAGGACAGAGAAGATGGAAGAGGAAGACTTACTTCTTTAAACTGTTGGTACAAAAATGGTACATGTCATTTCTTCACTGGATTCTTTGAAAATACACAAGATAAAGAGGCAGAATGGAAACTGTGTAATGATAAACTCAGAAAGGAGGATATAGATGTGGATAAGAATCTGGCAGTCTTCAACACAAGAAAATGTGAGTAAAGATTCACATGCAGAGACCATGTATTAATTTTGAAATTCTTACAACTATTAAGGAAAGTTGTAGGAACATCATGATGTAAAATTCTCCATTTTTTTTCACTTTCCACACAACTTAGTAACAGTTTTTAGGAAAGATTGGACCTGATAAGCATGAGGAATTTATCACTGTCATTAACATAAAGTGATCATGTCTGATAATTAGTCCAGCTATGACTTTGTTCCTGTTTCTGCTTTATTTCCCTGTGTAGGAATACCTGTCCTGACCGTTGTCTGGGACAAAAGGCACGTAGGTCCACATCCACCATTGTTTTGCAGGCTTCCTACAGCACATGAAATTTTCTCTCTGAGTCTCACTATGTACTCACAGATTGCCTTTAAAAGGCATCTAAGACTGATTCTAATCTAACCTTGTGTTTGCCTAGATTTCTCAATGTAGGGATCTGCCTGCTGGTTGCTTCTCAACTTCCCACCCTCAGTTATTGACATGTTTACCAATTCCTGCTGCCAGCTTCTACCAGACCACAATGAGCTCTGGTTCTGTCTGAACCTTGACCTTCCCTCCAAAGCTATAGCTTAATCTGCTCTCCCAGGGCCTTCACTGTTTCATGGGATGAGTCTGTTTCTAGAAACCCACAAGACTAGTCTCTGGCCTTCTTTGACACCTGAATTCTCACTATGTCACAAGGTAGGACAGGAATGGAATTGAGTTCACAGAGAGACTTTTAACAAATAGTCTGATTTAAAATCCAAAACACTTTTGCCACACAAAAATAACTTCAAATAAATGGCAATGGAGAGGGCATAATCATAGATGATGCTGAAATTTTTCAGCTCTACCCTATAATGCAGAATGTGACTTATGAGAGACAAGGCAATGAGTTTCTAATTTCAGGCTTGTCATTTAAATCCAAATTTTGTCTGGTTTTTAATTTTCATTCCATTGTAGCTTTTAAATGTTAATAAAATATGAGAGTACATTAAAATTCTTGAAGCTTGCTTAATATTTAAACTGACAAAGAATATAACCTATCATCAAATGTCCACATATATTAGGATGGCCCTTGACGTGATTTTCATACTCTCCAACTATGTGACACTGAGTCTCAATTTGAGATTACTCCATGTAGTGTTCTGTAATGTAAGTAACTTCACATGATGTGATGGCTGCTCCCAGTTTAGGTATTTTCTTTGTATATAGAAACAAATGAAGTGGTGCAAAATGTACGACTATTTAACTCAAGATTATCATATATATTAATCTGGCACATGAGATTGGAGGCCGGTACTACTCAGAGTTCTGCTAAACATCCTCCCATGACTTCAAGCAACAGCATGTGCAATACTTTAGCTAGGATAGGGCATCAGCTATTCTCAGGTTGGCAAGGAAAATCGATTAGGTATTTCCAGGATGCCCCAACCCAGTGGATGGTGTGAGAGATACCACATCACTTTCAATATCTCCTTTCTTTAACATACAAAACTAAGAATTTATGCAGTATTTCTGGAATCAATGACAGATAATTTTAATGAACCATTTCCTGTAAATATGATTGTTTTGCCTTATGTTTGGTCAAAATTTAGAGAGCATTCTGTGGTCAGGGATAGTTTCTCTGTGCATCTTTTTCAATATATGATGCCATCAAACCTCTTGATGCAGATAAAACTGTTGTGGGAGACACAGCAAATTTTACTATCAATTCTTCTACTAAAGACCCATTTGTCTTCTTTGTGCCTTATTCAGTAGCCATACTAATTGTCCATCTAGTTACTGCTTAATAAAAACTAATAAAGAGATAAGAATGTGACAATATGACATTATGGTATAGTTATAAGAGCTAAAATTTTGGACACAAAAATTTCTGAAGGATTTGGAAATCAAAACAATTTATGAAATGAAGAAGTTAATCTTTGCCAATAGGGTAGACACCAAGTAATTCAAAAAAGTATACTAATAATATTTCACTCTTCTAGTCTTTTAAAATTTTATTTAAAATAAAACAAAAACAATCCTATATATAATAAATCATATAGGAAATAAATATAGTTAGGAAAATAAAATAGAGAATATTACATATGATATGGGATATTTACTTTTTAGATAATATATCACTTAATTTATCTTATGGGAAAAGTAGAAATGAGTAAAGTCAAGTAGTAAAGAAGATAATAAATTTAAAATTATTTGGAGCTATTCAAGATACTAAGTAAATAAAAAGTATCACTTTATTGTTACAAAACCTAACATTGGAAAGCATAATGCACATTCAGACTATTCAGTATTGTTCTTAACTAATCAATGAGTTGAATTTTCACAAATAGATATCCTATTTAGTTTTTATTCCCTCTGATCATCTAAGCATATGTGGTTGTTCATGTCCTCAGATGAGGTCTCTGTACTGAGGTTGTTGACCAGAGGAATGGAATCCTAACAGTCTCTGACAATGAATCCAATTGACAAATAGATTGAATAATACTATAGACTATAATACCTTTAGCAACAGTGGGGTGAATGGAGTATGCTCTGGCCCAGGTGAAGATAACCCTTTGACATAAACCTAGGAATTCCATTAAAATCTCTAATGAATAATAGACCAGGAATACTTTATTTTAAATTTCATATACATATTTTGTCTCATGCAAAAGTTCCAAAGTCAAAAGTGTTTTAAAGTACAGGCTTAACATACATTTATGCAAATTAAAATAAATAAGTGTAGCAGCCATCAATAAGCACAATGTTTCAGGAAACAAGCTGGGCTTGAGGTATATTCTCAATGCCAAAGAAATAACCATGGACATAAATCAGGAGACTATTTTTAAGCATAATGAGAATGGGGAAAATATAGTAAATGTAAAAAGTGATTCAAGAAGAAGTACTTAAAGAGAAAATAAAGAACTATATATAATGGTTACTGGGTTTATCTTGCATCTTTTTTGTAAAACAATTTTATAATAAAATAGATTAAATCAAATATTCTTCTTAGCTTACCACCTAACTGAAGCAGGAGAATACAGTTTACATTTATTCTTATAGTTTCTTAGTTTAACAATCTATTTTTAAACTTGAATGAATGTAACCAGCAAATACTAAATAAACATTTGATGCTTTTATTGGGCTTTGCTTCATATCACCTACAAAGTAAAGTCAGCATGTTAGAAAGACACATTTCAACATATTCATTGTCACAGTTTTAAAGTGTGTACAGACAGGTAATGGCATACAGGGCAGCATGATGTGTATATTTTCAGATGTTCATTCATAATTCCTTGACATCTGTGAACATGCAATGCTGGAAATGCATTTAACTGTGATGACATTGTCACATGGTTTTGGCATCTTTGATCAGCTTTACCATTTCAGACATCTATTCTATTAGCTTTTGTATTGATTAATTAATTAATCAAAGCCATTATTTTTCAGAATTAGCATACCAAAAACATTCTGAGTTATAATGCAAATATGTTCTTTCAAAGACTGATAAATATTTTACTGCTGTTAACCAGAAGCAATGCCCCTTCACATTTCAAGCTGTTTATATTTCAAGATGTCTACTCTGTCCCTTTGGACGAAAAAGAGAAAGTGCATTTTCTTTCCTTGCTGACAAAACAAAATGCCAGGTTTCAAAGCGCTAATGAAATCTGTGATTCTTCATCAATCTAACTGTTTTCAGTAGTAATGGTAAACTAACAAGACCATTTAACTCTTTGACAAAAACATATATAATTAGTAAGATTGTTATTTACATTAAAGATGAATGACTGAAAAGAACTATAAGTACTATATTTTAAATCCTCATCCAGTTTCAATGATTTTATAACAGAGTAGGCAAAGTTCATTGTGAACAGTTTTATTTTAATTTCATCACTGAAAAATAATTCTAACTGGCTGAAAAGGAAAGCTAAACTTCACCTCTGTGAATACAATTTGTTAAACTTTTTGCTTAGCAACTTTCCACAGGCAATAGTTATGCATTAGTGTTCATCAAGAGAAATTCTGGCTCCCAACCCTTAGGGGTTTATATAGCAAATGTCACATTTTCCATGTGCAGATAAATTCATAAATCACTGTATACAGCTCCTATTGCCTGAATCTTTATAGCAAATTGTAATCAGCTAAACACATACAAATTTTGCCACACTTCATCCACTGCTATGATGAGATCAGAATATAGCAGATGTAGCTGCATGACAAAGAAACATTGCAATTAATGTCAGGCAGATTCTCAGTTAAATATCTTATGAAAATGTGACTACATTATTATTATTAGTAGTAGTAGTAGTAATTCACTCATGTCCCCATGCTATAAAATAGAATGATAATTTTGTTATTCATGTAAGAATAGTTCTAGGTATAATACACAGATATTTTTTTCAAGTTTTTACAGTCAGATTGCTTTGGGAACCCAAGGGAAGAACCAAATTTGGGTCACAAGAATGGAGAAAGGGAAGAAAAAGAAGGGTAAAGACTAGAGTACACAGTATTTTGCTATGTGCCTTTCAAAACATATATTTGGTGATATGCTTTGAATAGAAGGTAAATTTTCTACACTGGTAAGGATCTTGAGTTGTGGGGGGAGAAACAAATAAAAATATCACTGGGAGAGGTACAGGAATGAGTGTTTTAGAATGGGTTCAAAGTGCAGCAAAGATACCCATGTCCTTATAAGGGGCCAGTGCTATGCCCTGTATAACAGTATTCACTGTGAAACCACCAGGTGGTAGGCTAATGATGGCAGCTGATTGTACATAATGTTTTCCATCTGGGAGGGGGCAGAGGTTATACTCAAAGCAACAGATACATAATTGGTATATGAAGTCGGCTTTTGTACTTCAGTGCTTATGCTATCCTCATCATTTATGGAGTTTCCTAATACCTATTTCTTTACTACAAAAATGTTGTCTTTGAGTAACACATATTCATTAAATGAAGAAAGCATGTCCATCCAGGGGCTCCTACTCAAAGTATTCAATTGTCTGGCCATGTGCCCAGTCCTCTGAAGCTCCCATCTTAACAGAATGATGAAACATAATGGTAAAGGCTCAGCTGCAGAGTGTGCTAGGAGAAAAAACACCCAAGGCTGCAGTGCTGAGTCTTAGGACAAAATGTACCCTCAAACCTCTGCCAATATGAGATAGTCTTTTCCACATAGCCAGATTACACAGATGAAGGGACAAAGGGGTAAACTTACAAGTCACCTCTTCATAACAAATTATGGATTACAATATTACACTTAAGGATATTTTTTCTCACAACCCTTGAAACTTGGGTGCCTAAGAAATAAATGTGTCTATCAGGATAAATAGTAAGTTCAAATAATGGGAGCATTTGGCAGAAGTGGGACAGACTAAGTCTTTTTCCCTAAACTGTAACTTCTGTCTGGGATCCACTCTCTGGAAAACAGCCCTCAGGTTCCACTTCCCATCTCCTTAGGCTATAGGAGGTGATTATTTCTTACCTTTGGTGGATCCAGAGGCTTCATCAATCTTTCACTTCTCTTGCCCACACCTCAATTCTCTTTATGGAACTCTCTTAACATACATTTTGAGTGTTTCTTCTATTTCCATTCAGGTTTCTGACTAATGTGTTGCCTCTTAACTGAATCAAGGAAAATCCTGCACTTTGGTGTCCAAGAATAGCTGAAATAAAATCACAAAGGAAAAGTGGAAGGGAGGATGTAGAGAACAAATGCCTCAAATGACAGAATGAAAAGTTAAAAAAGGGTTTGAAAGCCACTGTTTGTGGTTTTTTTTTTTTTTTTAAGACCCTATTTTTCAGCATCAACTACACATTGAATGCAAAACATTACGCCCAACATCAAATAATGACATTTTAGAAGGATGGATCCGATTGTAAGATGAAGAAACCATCATCTACGTAGGATGGATCTGCTGCTGTATTTTAGTCCGTCAATCTTGAAGATAATTTGTTCTTTTTAACTGCCAAAGTGATAGAAGTCAAATCAATAAATGCATTGACTCCTAATGAGCTCAGCTTTAAACTTTGGTATATCAGCACTTTACAGTAGCTTTGTTCTTGCAGGGGTCACTAGAAATGGAATATCTGATTAGCATACTCTGCTCTGAAAAAACATCACGCCAAAAATACATCCACTTTCATATTTTTTATGCTACGTTTTACATTAGAACAATTATTCTTTCACAGAATGCACTGCTTAATTGTTTCTCAGCACTTGGAAATTTCATAGTAACAGAAAGATTGTGAGCAGAAAGACTATTGTGAGCAAAGAAAAATAAATATGGGCCATTCTGGATACAAAGGGTATCTGATATTACCATGAGTTCAGTAGCAGAATAGAACTAACTTTCTCAGCAGGATGAATACATATTTATATCTTATTTTAGGTTAAAGTTCAAACTGAACAATTGAAGCATCCAATGTTAATTGTACAATATTTTCCTTATAACTTGAAGCTCAAAACTTAAAAAAAAAATTTAGTTGTAAAATGAGTAGATAGCTTTGTCTATAGCTTATCTTTGTTGTTTTACCATTTTAATTGATATATAATTTACATTCGCTATGTTTTGTGGTAAAGCTTTAGAGTTTTGAAAAGCAAAATTAGTCACCACCACCATCATGTTTCAAATATCCCTTGGCTTCCAAATGAAAAAACCCTCTTTCTTTTCTTCTTAAGGTATTATGATAATGTTTTTACTAGAATGTTGTTGAATATTGCCAACATGTATGTTTTCACCTATTGAGATAATAGTGTGGTTGATTGATGAATAATATGCACTGATTTTCAATTATCAAGCTGAAATTGCACTACTAAATAAAACACAGATAGTCTTCACAAACTATTTTATACATTTTTGGATTTCATTTGCTAATACTCTGTTGAGATTTTGCACTTGTGGTTATAGGGATATTGATCTCGTTTTAGTTTGTGTGTGTGTGTGTATAATATCTATCTATCTATCTATATAGATATATATCTATATATCTATATACATATGATATCCCATCATATTATCCCTTCATATATATATGATGGGATATCAGAACAACACTTGGGCTAGTGATTTGAGAATTTTGTTTTATGTTATCCATACAAATGTATTCAAAGTGAGTTTCTTACAGATTGTTTTGTTTTATTTTCTTTTTTGATAATATATTTTAATTATTTTTGGATTGACAGTTTGTGCCTTGAAGTATTCTAAAAGTATTGCACAGCTTTCATCTGTCTTCCATGATTTCTAGAGAGAAATCAACTGTCATTCAAATTGTTGTTCCTCTACAGGCGATGTGTCATCCTTATCTGTTTTCAAAACTGCATATTGAAAAGTTTTCATCTTTTGAGTACAGTGTACTTGAACCTTGATTTCTTTGAATTTATCTTATTTTTTATTTTATTAAATTATTAAATATTTAGGTTTTTGTATTTCACCAAACTGGGAATCCTGTAAACATTAATTCTTCAAAACATTTTTCAGGTATCACTGTCTTTTTCCTTCTTCTTGGGACTCCAGTGTGGTGGATATGAGATGTTTTGCTAATGTAACACAGCTCCCAAAGATTTGTACAATTTTTGCTCTTTATTTTTCCACTTTTCATATTTCATAATTCATGTTGATCTATCTTCATATCCACCGTCTTCCTTTTTTAATACTGAATCTATCATTCAGTTATTTGACTATTAATTCAGATATTTTTTGGTTTATTATATTTTTAATTTGAAGTTGAACATTTATTCTTTATATCTTCATTTCTTTATTGAAAGCTTGTATTTCTCTGGTCATTCAAGATTGTTGTGATTAATCACATGCTGATTTCATTTTGAAAGAGTAGATTTACAGTCTTTGCCAGATGATTCTCACATCAGCATCATTTTGATGTAGGCTTCTGCTAATTTTTTTTCCCAGAATTTGAGATCTTCTTGTTTCTACATATACTCAGTAATTTGGATCATATCCTAAAATTTTTAAATTTTATGTTATGAGACTCTAGATCTTGTTTGAATCCTATAGAAATATTGATTTTTTTGCAGACAATTAACCAGCTTAGCATTAAGAAGTAAGTTTTGATCTACCTTCTATAGTTTTAGTCATAGAATTAACCTAATTTGCCAAATCTTTACAATGCTATTCTTTTTCATCTCACATGCATACATATTACCCATTGTCCTGACTGAGCAGAAGCTTTGTTCTGTCTTTATTTTTAAAGTCTATGCATGCTATTTAGGGCAAGGGTAACTATTTACAAAATAATGAATATTTCAATAAAATAATTTTATACCACAAATTAAGTATTTTAAAATAATTCATGCTTTTTATTTAATTATCCTTTTATGAATATATGCAAAGGAAATAAATCAGAGCAGTGATTAAAAATTTATAAACCAAGTTACCCTTGTTAACATATGCATGAGAACAAAACTTTCAGTAACATGTAATCGTTTCATAATATACAACCTAGGCTGCTATCATCAGGGCAAACTTTATCAATAAGTAAAGGTATTAAACTCATTTAAATATTTCTTCATGCATTAAAAATATATTTGTGGTATTAGGCTAAATATTGTGAACCAAAACATTATGAATGAAATAATTTCTCTTTGATATCTAATTAGAAGGACAGTACAAATAAAGGTAACAATTAAACAATAGGGTTATTAAAGTAATGCAAATCAACAACAGTGAATTACTTATGAGAATTTTAAAGAAATTTGATCTTAGATTTGTGGAAATACTGGGAAAATATTAATTTCTATTTTAGGTATATTTTGTTTTGTGTTTTGTTTCTATATGTTCTTTATTAAATCGAAAAGTTAAAAGCAAATATATAACACTATCAACATTCAAGTTGTGCAGTCTTTAGAAATGCCAATTGTAAGTAGCACATATGGTATTATTTTCCTTTTATTAATTGTGAAACAAAAGCTTATAATCATATTTTTAGGAAAAGTGACTCACGAGGATATTAGTTTTTATCATTTTTGTTATAATTAATATAATTGTCTGTTCTATTGTACATACCCTAGAGTCATAAGATGCACAGCTTAAATTGTTTCTCTATAATGAGCAGAGAAATGAAGATAGTATCTATTTATATATCTACTTAAAAAAATTCTTGACATATCCACTGTTACATTAAGTGTTTGTTTATTATTAAGATTTAAATATAAATGTTTTAATTGACACAAAATTATAGTTATTTATTGTGTGATATACATTATATATAAATAAATATATTTATATATATGTGGATGGTAAAACGTAAACACCTCACTACCTCAAATATTTCTTTTCTTTTCTTTCTTTCTTTCTTTCTTTCTTTCTTTCTTTCTTTCTTTCTTTCTTTCTTTCTTTCTTTTTTGGTGGTAAGAGCACTTAGCATTCACTTCCTTAGAATCTTTCAAGAATACAATACATTGGATTAACTATGATTATTATGTTATAAAATAAGTCTTGTGAATTTTATTTCTCCTCTCTAACTGAAATTTTGTATTCTTTGACTAACATCTCCCAGCATCCATCCCCACAACTACCCCAGTGTCTGATCATCATCATTCTACTCTCTAGTTCTATGAGATCAACTTTTTTAGATTCCATGAATGAATGAGACCAAGTGGTATTTGTCTTTCTATGCCTAGATTGATTTGTTTTTACATGATGTCCCTCACATTGAACCACAGTGCACTGGGTGTCATGTATATGTCTCTTCTGCCATCTTTTCTTCTATTTTTTATAGAACCCTTCTCTCTAAGATAGCTGCAGCAGGACCAGCTACCATATATACATCTAATAATAAAAGGCAGAATAAAAGTGTTTCTTTTTTAAGACACAGTTGAAGCTTTATTCACCTATTTGTGGAATTCTCTGTTGAGTACTGCCAAATGATTTGTTAGAATCATTAACTAGAACATTTTCACATAGGTAGTTAGCTGCAAGATAGGCAAGAATATGTAATGTGTCGACTTCATCTGAGTTCTTTTCTTCTTCTTTTTTTTTTTTTTTTTTAGTTTGTTTGTTTCTAAGGAAAAGGAATAACCATTGAAACTGCAACTAGAAATGTCTGCTACAATTGTAGTGATTGTCAGTACTTAGTAACTGCAATAAGCCCAGCATACTCTCTTAGCATTGAAATTGTCCTTTTTCTGGATATTAAATTATCATTAGGCCCATTAAAGACATAGTTGGGATATTAATTATATATAGTCTCCCTAATCTTACCAGTATTAAAGAATTATTCCATTTGATCATGGGGAAAAAGTGAGAGAAAACTCTAATTATTCTGATTTAGGTTACACTTGAATCAATTTAATGAGAAATCAAATGTTTTATTCAGTTGATATCTGCCATAACTAAATTCAAAGGGCCCTTTTGAATACCTCATTTTAAATATTTAATTTTAAGAAAATAAAGAAAATCTGAATTAATGAAAAGAGGGTAATAGTATTCAAGATCTTAGCAATTTCCAGAATTCCAGATTCTCTATTCAGATAGTACTAATCATACAGTATGGAAGGTAGTGTTGATTTCCTACATTACAATCATTCCTTTTCTTACTTTGGAATGCAATCACCATTGTATTTGATTTTAGGAATCTATAGACTTCGACAGACATCAGCCACATCCAGTGCCCAGGAGACAAACCTTTAGTCTAAGGTGGTCATGTAATGTTAATCCTACTCTAATTGCTAGTGATTAGGTTAAGTTTGGGTAGGTAATAAAATACTGAGAATAAGAGATGTCTGTATAACATTTAATAATATCACTTATGAGCTTAATAATATCACTTAATAATAACACACTTAACAATATCACAATGAGCTCTTATGGGATATCTGTTGTGAGCATTCTTGGAAAGATCTAATAGTTCTCAAAAATGAAGTAGAAGAAAGTTTATGCTATTTTTTCCACTTCTGAGCCAATATCTCTCCCCAAAGGGATAATGCTTGGAGTTTGGTGATGCTGATTTATGACTATAAGGGAACAAGTTTGAGAAAAATCTTTAACAGACTGAAGTTGAAAAAGTGGAATAACACAAAAGAACCTGACATACTGTTGGTGTTACTCAGTCATTGAAATAGACAAACTTGAAGTGAGTGAAAATAGAAATGTAATTATGTAATTATGGACTTCAGCTTCAAATACCTTACCTACCAAAATGCAAATGTCTAAACAGGATTTAGTGTTCAACTAGAAAAAATAAAGGTATGTTACCTTTCCACTTGCAAAACTATCATGCTCATTTCTAGACACTCAGCTAAAACTTATAAAAATATTTATACTTCCTTAAGGGTCATGTCTATTCTTTCATGTCTTAAACATGTTAAATCCAGAGATTTCAGCATAAAGTTTGCATTGGGAATTTAATAACAAGCCCTCTGAATTTCCCCAGTATTGTTGCTATAGTGAAATGAACATCATCATTTCTAGAAAAATTCCTTTTCCAATCAACATTATGAAAAAATGCAAAAAAAACCCACAGTATTAATCTATCAATTTAAAAATTGAGAAGTTCTACAAGTGTATATGTCAGTGGATTCTAATACTGAAGTCAACATTTTTATTTAATAGACAACAGATGACCTCTAAGTTTTCTTCTTGTTTACAATGGGCAGCCTGAAATGCATAATATCACAAGAGAAAATTAAATTTATTTTCTAAGTTTTAGTTTATCAAATATTCATCACTTTAAAGTATATTAAACAAGTAATATTTTTTATAAATCATATTAAATAAATGCATCAATGACTTGAAATGAAAAACTAATGAGGTCAGATATATAAAACTAACACAAAATATAATTTTATGTAAATGTCACATAATCTCATACTTACTTAAAATTATCCTTATGATACTTATCTCAGAATTTGTGTTGCCATTATAAGGGTCAATCATTTAGATAAGAAAGATATTTGTGCTTTATTCATTATATGCAGGATTTATCTAAGTGACATTTTGAAAATACTTTATGAATAGACATGTAATAATTTTTTTATAGTTGAATAATTGCTCCTTTCCTTGTTTTTAGTGGAATTTACACATGAAAATGAAGCATTAATTAATGAGCTTTCTTTTTTAAGGAGATTGCTAAAGATTCTTCTGTATAAGCATTTCTCAATAAGAAGTCATTTTCTCTATAGATAATCATTATTCAACTTTTGATGGTGTATATAATCCAATAACTCAAATTTCTGGTGACATCTTCTCAAAACTTTGCTGTCCTTCTATTTGTTAGGTTAAACAATTTTAGATGCTAAATAAAGCCCAAAGATTCTGTGACTTTTATTTAGAATTCAAAGTTTACCTCTTACTTACATAAGTGTTCATAGTAGATTGTGTGTGTGTGTGTGTGTCTGTCTGTCTGTCTGTGCGTGCGTGCACGCGTATGCAAAGAGAGAAAGACATAGGGAGGGAATCAGGTGGGATCATATGATCACCTAAAGTCCTAAGTTCCACCAAATTTTAGTATGTTACTTTGAATTTTTCCTAGAATTATCCAGCATGAGCAAAGACAAAGAAAGCTAGGCAAATGTAGTCTCTACTGCTCTAAAATGGAAGAGACCCAGTTTACTTAGATTTATTTGGGAAGAACTGTTCATTTTACACAAACTAGATGCAAAAGAGCTGGTTTTGCTTTGTATTCAAAGTGATAGAAATGGATTTGGTGATTGTACTAGTCCATATTGTGTTGCTGAAACAAAATACCTGATGCTGGCTATTTTATAAAGAAAAAATATTTTTTAGCTCATGGTTCTGGAGGCAACAGAGCATAGTTCCAGTGTCCTGTGGAGGGCCCCACTGACTAATTCACCCCACATGGAGAAGCAGAAAGGGAACTGGATGCATGGAGAATCAGTACATCAATCATATGAAGTGTCCTCACTTTGTAAGAACCCACTCTCAAGAGAGAGCTACTTAACTCTGAGACCAGCTTCACTGCCCTCTGATGGCAGCACCCCATGATAAAGATTAAGTTCCATTAGGCTTCACCTCCTGGAAGTTCCACTTTCTCAACACTACTACAATGGGGATCAAGGTTCCAGTACATGAACCTCTGGGGGACACACTCAAACACATAGTACAAAACATAGGAGTGGTAATCTTGACAGCTTTGACTTCACCCTTATTTGAGCATTATGGTGATGATAACTTTAATATTCTTATACGCTGTCTTATAGACAATACATTAATGTTAGTTTCAGTCTCCATCTCAGTCAAAATAATATCTTCCAAGGAGCCTTTGTTGTTTCACCTGTTTTAGAGTGAAATTAAATCAATAAAAATCATTTTAATGAATGAAATCAGTGATGACTTGCACTTACCGGAATATGTTATCCTAATAGAATATTACATCTTAATCAATTCCTTCTTTATTGCTTAGTGAATAAAAATGTTTCAAATAAATCTTTATCTTAAAGACACATTAAACATATTATCAGCACATCATGAACTCATTATAATGTGACCCACAAAATTACTTTCATTTATAGCTAGTTCTCAAGGTTATAATTTTCACTATTATGTAGTGAAAAAATATTCTAGTGTTAGGTTATTTTTTTGTAGTCAGTAATTTCTGTTTGCACCTAAATGTAAACTATAAAACTGAAAAGACACAATAAACCATTTGGACATATGAAACAGTGAGAAGACTGGTGATATCTAAACACGGTTTCTCAAATTGCATTTCTTAAAGAAATGAATTTAGGGGGACATGAGAAACATTTTTATGTAAATTAAATAACATAATAGAAGAGAGTTGAAAGTAGCACAATGTGTCAACACATTATAAGGGTAAGAACTGATGCTTGAAAGTTTTATTTCACATAGCTAATTTGGGTCTGTGCCCATACAGTGCATTTCTCTTTCTAGACCATGGTTAAAAATGTTTAAAAATCTTTGTATTCTATGGAAATATATCCTTAAATGTAAGAAGAGTTGATGGTCAAACATTCAAACAGCAATTGAATCAGCACAATATTTTTTCTGGAAAATAAAATTTGATTAAGTGTCAATGAAAATACTGCTAATATGTTATGAACTAAAATACTGTCTTCACAATGCTCTCATTTTCCCTATTTTAAGATAGTGGACTTCTGATGCTTTCAAAGTACATTCCTAAACTTATGACCTCCAAGCCAGGCAGCCTGCCTGTGTTCCAGTTGGCTGGATTTGATTACTTGATTGCATAAGAAATAAATCAATAATATAAAAGGGGAAAAATAAACTTTATGCAACTTGATCAATGTTGGGAGAAGAAGCTAAAGTGTTTCTCCACCAGCCCTACAGAAGTGGTTATCCTTTATAGAAAAAGAAGACAAGTGATAAACATACATACATTTAGCTAGACTGTGCTGGCCAGAGAACATTTTAGTCTTTGCTCTCACATCAAAATGTCAGTTTCTTACCTTCTCATTGGCTGTAATCTATTTCAAGCTATTTCATTACCTGCACCAATGTTCAAATATCGGGCCATGAGCCACCTGCAAAATATTAAATTCAGACATTTTGCACTCTCTCCATGCCTGTAATCCTTTGCAAATTTGTCTCCTAAGTATTTGGACTACACCTGATTTCTTTTCTTTTTTCATCTTTTTTCCTTGCCCTTCCCTCCTCCTCCTCCTTCTTCTCCTCCTCTTTCACTTCATCCTCTTTCATCATCATCATCATCATCATCATCATCATCATCATCACCATCATCTCCATCAGCATCATTGTCTTCATCTTTGTCTTCTTCTGAGCTGTGGCACCTCCTATGATCCCTCTACATCTTATCTCTGAAATAGAACTCCTTGTCTTCATTTTCTTTCCTTAAGTTTAATACCTTATCATTTGAATCACTCTCAGGCCAAAATCATCTAGCAATTCCCTAAGTTTCCTGTCTCATTAATATGGCAAAATCCCAACACCAGGACCTATATCCAAGTGTCTGAACACTACTGGAGATAAACCATTAAATTATTGTCACTAATGTTTGTGTTCTTTATACTAAAACAAACTTTTCTTAGTGTTGTGGAAATCCTTCTCTGAGTTTCATTTCAAACCCTTTAGTCATTCTCCAAAATGTTTCTTCTAAATTAGGCCCACTATCCCCAAACTCAAACTGCCATTAGTCTTTACAAATCTCTCATGTGTACTTTATGGAGATAAAAGACCTAAAGAAGAGAATTTGTTCAATATCCTGCAAGTAAGCCTGCATTTATACCCATTCCAGTTTTTCTAGTTTCATGTTCAAAATGTGATCCCTCACTTTGCTCTATGTGCTCATCTCATCTAGCCCAACATATTTCCTCTTTGATAAGGACAAATGTCCTCACTCATCAGCATCTTCTTATTTAAAAAAGGATAGCACTGGTGCTATGACAACACATTTTGACCTCCCCTTCTTCAACTTTGTTGGAATCTTCTCTATGTCAGTTTGTCATTCAGGTGAGGCCATTTTTTACTCTTTCTTTCTTTTAACAATTTTCTGGGGAAATCTTATTCGTTATCACTTGGAATTCTCATCTGTATGATGATTTATCCCTGATTGGTTTCTGAAGTTCAGGATCTCAATTGAAACCTCAGATCTACACTGAGTTACCTTTTTAATAATGACATTTGGATGTCTAAACTTCATATATCCATAAAAATAATCATTGTCACAATCCCTCTAAATCTTCCTCCATCAACTTCATTTATGATGACAAGCAGACCTTTGTCACTCCATAAAATTATCTTTATTTTTGTTTATTTTTCTTGAATGTAATGTAAGAACAATATTCTTTTCTGTTATTTGGTCTTTTGCAGAGTGTTAGCTTTTTTTACTATGAAAAACTACTTGATGAGAACAATTTATAGAAGAAAATGTTTAATTTTGCTCATAGTTTTAGAGGTTCATTTCAGATTGGCTGACTCCTTTCCACTGGGCTTATTGTGAAGCAGAGCAACATGATGAAAGGGCACAGTGGAGGATAGCTACCCATCACACAGAAACTGGAAAACAGAGATGGAGTAAGAGGAGTCAGGGGATATCATATAATCCCCAAGGGCATATCCTAATGACCCACTACCTCTAGTCACTCCTCACTACACCATGATCACCAACCAGCCAGTCCTTTCAAATTCACCATATGGCTAAATGGCTACACTGGTTAGGTTACAGCCCTCATAATGCCATCATTTCACTCCAGAAATGTCCTGCATTAGCACAGGTGCTTTTGGAGGACACCTTATACTCAAACTCTAACACAAGGTAAAACAGCAAACAGATATTCAGATATGAAAAATCATTCTTCTTGGTTCATTTAGAATGTTGTCATCAGAGTGCAGGAACAGAGATTTTTTAATGATCATTTCAAGAGATGAACAAATAACATGGCTTTTGGTCTTCACAGTCTTTGAATAGTATTGTTTGATGATTCAAAAATTGCCTTCAATTGTAATATTCACGGTACCTCAAAAATTTTCTATTTTATTGCAGTAAAATCTTTGCTTTATTTACATTTTTTATTCAAATTTGTTATATATAATAGCAGACAGCATTACAATCCATATTACACATACAGAGTACAATTTTTCATATCTCTGGTTTTATACAAACTATATTCAAACCAATTTTGTCTTTATACATGTACTTAGGGTAATGATATCCATCTTATTCCACCATCTTTTTATCCCATGCCCCCTCCCTTCCCCTCCCACCCATTTTCCCTATCTAGAGTTTGTCTAATCCTCCCATGCTCCCCCTCCCATCCCCACTATGAATCAGCCTCCTAATATCAGAGAAGACTTTTGGCATTTGATTTTATGGGATTGATTAACTTCACTTAACATTGTATTCTCCAACTCCATCCACTTACCTGCAAATGCCATGATTTTCTTCTCTTTTATTGCTGAGTAATATTCCATTGTATGTATGTGTGTGTGTGTATATATATATATATATATATATATATATATATATATATATATATCACATATTCTTTATCCATTCATCTACTGAAGGGCATCATGATTGGTTCCACAGTTTAGCTATTGTGAATTGTGCTGCTATAAACATTGATGTGGCTGTGTCCTTATAGTATGCTGTTTTTAAGTTTTTTGGGTCTAGATCTAGGTAGGAGTGGGATAGCTGGGTCAAATGGTTCCATTCCCAGATTTCCAAAGAATCTCCATACTACTTTCTATATTGGCTGCACCAATTTGCAGTCTCACCAGAAATGTATGAGTATACCTTTCCCCACATACTCATCAACATTTATTTTTGTTTGTATTCTTAATAACTGACATTCCAACTGGAGTGAGATGAAATCTTAGAGTAGTTTTGATTTGCACTTCTCTAATTGCTAGAGTTGTTGAACATTTTTTTCATGTATTTGTTGATAGATTGTATATCATCTTCTGAGAAGTGTTCAGTTTCTTGGCCCATTTATTAATTGGACTATTTGTTTTCTTGGTGCTAGCTTTTTAAGTTTTTTATATATAGTTTTCTTAATTTAGACAAAGGCACCAAAATCATACACAGGAGAAAATATAACCTATTCAACAAATGGTGCTGAGAAAACTGGAAATCCATATGCAGCAAAATAAAATTAAGCCCCTATCTCTCACTATGCACAAAACTCAACTCAAAGTGAATCAAGGACCTAGGAATTAAACAGGAGACGCTGTGTCTAATAGGAAAAAAGTAAGCCCAAATTTCCATCATGTCAGATTAGGCCCCAACTTCCTTAGTAAGACTCCCATAGCGCAAGAATTAATATCAAGAATCAATAAATGGGATGTATTCAAACTAAAAAGCTTCTTCTCTGCAAAAGAAACAATCAGTGAGGTGAATAGAGAGCCTACATCTTGGAAGCAAATTTTTACCACTCACATATCAGATAGAGCACTAATCTGTAGGGTATATTGTAATAGAAACTTTGAGAGCAAATTTTCCCCTAATATTAAACACAATGTATTACCAACTCAAATAATTTCAATAATATAAAAATTGGGCCTTGTACCAAACTCACTAACTCCAATTAAATAAAACATGTATTGAATACAGCATCATATTAAGAATCTTGCATAAATCAAAAAAAATCTCTCACCTATTTATTATTTAAAGCAATAACCTATCTGGTCCTTGATGAAATTTGGACCTTGTACTTAAATATTGAAGCCAAGAAAAAATGACTCTTCAAAATTTGAGAATAACTCCTTAGTTCATTGTTTTCCATGGCTTGAGTTCTGATTTCTTGGAGGAATTAATTTTCCATTATCTTTCCACTGGAGAGTGGAACATTCATGAGAAATGAGCAGCTTTTTCAGTCTGCTTCCAGAGCATAATAAGAAGGAAATAGTTTCACTACTCTATTAATGTGGTATTAATAATATTTTAGCATAAATTTATTATTACTTTTAATACAAACACAAAACCAATATAGAGCTTTCACTTCCTTTTTAATTTTTAATTTCTACCTGGTTTGTTATTAAAATCATCCTTATTTGCTACTAGAATTTTTCTTTTGTTACTTGTCTATAAATATAAACCATTTCAACATATATATCTCAACTTGTCACCACGATTTCACTTCCTTTCATTTCATTGTTTAATTTTTCTCACCAAGAAAAATTCCTAAAATTGTTTTGGTGTTTTTGCATGAATCCCTTTATTGGATAAAAATGATGGGGAGAATATAAATCATAGAAAAGGGCTTTACTTATCTAAAGACATTCAGTAAGAATGTATATTCAAGATCAACTGCAGGGAGATAAATCAATGATATTCATGATTGGTACAAGTGTTTAGGGATTTCTTTCCATGTGATAGTTTTATAGTTTAGGGGACAACAGCTGTGAAAATGAAAGCCATGCTCAAACTTTTCAAAGTATAGCTTTATTCTTCTTGGTCAATCTTTTTTGTCAGACATAAAGCTATGTGAATTTTCTATACATACATTGTTTGAATATATACCAGGGATGACCAACTGTGCAGGAGTAATTCTCAAATCTCATTTATACAATACACAATCTTCATGCTAGGGTACACTTCAGAATATATATACACAATCTCATCCATCTCAACTCCCAGACATACACACACTACCTCATCCAAGGACACTGGGATACAATATCAATGAAGCTAGGTAGGTTACTCAAATGTCTCTAAAATTCACACTAACAATTCCTCAGATAGCTGTGCTGCTCATTTAGAATTGTTTTCAAGTAGAATTGCTTGATCATGGAATATCCACATTAGACATATTTTGTCATCCACTATCAAATTTCCACATCTCCCGACAGAGATTGTATTCAATTCACATATGTAAGTTCCTGTTTCCTACTAGTAATTTAAGAATATGATAAGAAATGAATATTAAGAGATGATAATAAAGAGATACTAGAACAAAAAATAATAAGGACTCTTAGACCATAAAAGCATTTATTATGAATGAAGCTGAGTCAATACAATAATTTTATGGAGGGTGATATGATTTTTTTAAAGTAGCACATTGGCCACGATTTTGAGATCAGAGGTTAAATTAATACCATTCTTCTTCCAATAGTCATCTAACAGAATACTACAGGTGGTGACTTGGACAAATGTGATAGCAATAAAAGTACTGAGACAATGTAAAATTCTGGAAATATTTTTATGGTAGATTCAATAATATTAATCTATTGATTAACAGATTAGATCTATAGTAGATAAATTATATCTATGTTGTGAGAAAAAAAGAGTTGGTGACAGTTACTACTATTTTATTCTAAAAAACTGGAAGACAGTTGCCATCATTTGGTGTGGAAATTCATAAGCTAGGAGAACTGAAAGGAATGAGAATTTTGAATTTGTTCCATTTGAATCTGAAGTATCTCAACAATAAGAGGTACTGATAGATTAACAGTTGTACATATTAGTTTGGATTTTAGATCTGATCTTGGAGTTTATTCCTATATATAGTATTTAAAGACCATGTTACTGGATGAAATCACTAAGACAGTATGTATTTATAGAGAAGATAAGGATATTAAGGAAGAATAGTAGAAACCTGGAAAAAAAAAGAAACAGGGAAAGAACAAAATCTGCCCTGACCAAATAGAATAAGGTATTCTAAGAGTAATCTGAAAAAAATATATCAGGAAGGAAGAAACTATTTCTGAAATATTATGTTTAAAATGTTCACTGGATTGATATTCAAACATCATACTTGGCAATAGTTGGTCATTGCTGATTTTGACAAAAACAGTGTCAAAGGAATTATACTTGAAACCCAGAGTAAAATAGGATACATGTGTGACTAAGAGAATTTGTCATAATTAATATGGGTAACCTTTCCAAGGTATTTCACAACATAAATGAACAACAATAACATCAAATATAAATAGCCAGGGAGGTACATTGGGTCACTCTTCCTATGCCTCCATTTCAAGTGAAGATTTTTGTGGGAAAAACACAATGTTGAAAAGTTAAGGAAGTAGTGATGCTGCTTTTGATGACTGCACAATTCATAAAATATCATTGTTTTCCATTGCATTCAATGGCTGGAAACTTCTCTTTTATGTGTGATTTTCTTGTATCCATATTTTATATGGATGTTGTAATAGAAGTTAGTCCACCCTAAGGGAGAATTTTCACTGCACTTCTAAGTTTTCTGTTATTATAATTTCTGCAACCTTTAAGGCTCACCAGTGAGGATGGTATCATATTTCCTCCCTCTTGTGTTAAAAGAATTCCAGATTTATATTTCAACATCAGCCTCATAGTTTACTTTACTATATTCTTCAAATGATGGTTAGTGAACTTTTGCCAAAATCCCTTCTACTCAACCTGCAGGATACTGGTTGTCTCAAAATTGATGGGTTCTTAGTTTGGTATAAGTTCTTCTTCTTTCTCATTGCAATCATTAGGAAGATTAATTAATTTTAATTTTTATTTATTTATTCATTTATTTTGCTTTGTGATGTTCCTTTCTTAATACTCAGTGGCATTTGTTTTTGACTAGTTTCTCTCAACTATTTCACTCATAGTCAAAGAGTTGTGTATTTGAGTTATGGGTAAAGGAAACTGTTGTAGAATATATTGATAAAGGAAATCATCTCAGATTCATTCTGAATTTTCTCCATCAAAAAGAGAGGTATAACTTGGTTAAACCAAAAATAAGCAAAATAAGAAAAAAACAAGAAAATAGTGGACTATGAGAAGTGTTTTTTTTTTAATCAGAAAGATTTTAAGAGATACTTATTATAGAAATTCAGTTCTGTGGCACTTTATATTTTGTTTTTAATAAGTTATAGATAGTAGAATTTCATTTGACTAAAATATTGCAAGTCTAAAAATTTCCACTTAATTTCACTTGAATATTATCAACATGTTTATCACCATGTAATTATGAGAGACAATCTCAATGTAAATAGTAATGTACTCTTTGTAAAGTAGCTCTGATACAATATATTCCTTGTCATAACAAATTAGAGTTTATCTCTTTCACTTTATTGTGGACTGTGGATCTTGAGCTTTCTTGTGCTTACAGAAAATATCATTTGCCAGTGGGAACACAGGCAAGTTATGATGCATTGCAGAATAAGTAAATTTATTTTGCTCTGAGTTTTATGTGACAAGTTCAAATTAAAAATGTTAATTCTTGTGTGTCATATTTCTCATTTAGTCTACCTTCTTTTCAATTCATTTTTCTTGCAAAATCTTATCAACAGAAGAAAATTCATGCAGACAATGCATTAAGGCTACTATAAAATAAAGCATAATTTTGTATTCTTTGTTTAGTAAAACATATGACAAAAAACATTTGACAAATTTAGCATGATTATGTAGTTATAAACAAAACATTATAATAGAAAATTTAATGAAATGTCTTCTGATAATGCCTGATACAATTCAAATAAAAATATGTTTGACATGCCAATATATTATGAAAGCTATTTATAGAAGAAATGAATTATTTTTAAATATTGAGTTACATAATAAAATTGTGGTGAATCCAACTTTTTATGCAATTGTGTTTCTAAATTAATTTTTCATCTCATCTACTAAAGAAATGACACATGAAAATGGTTTCTAATTTCTGTGTGACCATATTAAGCATGAAGTGCACATTCAGAACTAGCTTCCTTGCTAATACTCCCAGGTTAAGTTTGTCTCCATTTCAGGAAGATGAAATTTTAAAAATGTAGTATAAATGATGGTACTCACTTTTGCTTGAATAATGAGCACTTAACCGAAGGAACTATAATTAAGCATTTTAATATTCTTTACCTTGTTCCCTTCTATACTCCCAACACAGAAGGAGTGTTTTCTAGAGACAACTCAGAAACTAAGATCAATTAGAATCATTGAATTTGAAATAAGCCTGTTATATTGCTTTCTTTTTTCCCTGTTGAAAACTCTGTTAAAAGTATTCTAATTTTCTTTGTGTTCCTAGATAAAGTTTATTTTTCATCTAGCTATTTATCAGCAAGAACAATAAACTTGAGATGATGACACTAAAATTGAGTCATTTCGTACATGTATTTTTACAGTCTAGCAACAGTGATGAATTATTGTGAGCATTCCTAGTGCCAAGAATTCTTTATACTTTAATTTCATAGTATATTTATTTTTCATTTCCTTAAACTTCCTTATTGGCAGGGTACATTGTTGTACTGTTTATTTGTATACTGTGATCTCAAATTAACAATAAAATATCTTGAATAAAAAAAAAATTGTATGACTTCTTCAAATTTAAATTCCATAAACTGTGAATTAGAATTTGTTTGTGTTACAAGAGGGACTGTATAAACAATATATACAGTTAAAAATCAAAGTTATGTTTATATAAAATTAGATTTAATATCCTTTTTAAATATATATACCAATTCTTAAATCATTCCTCCTATCATTCAAGTATTTTTAGAATATTTTATCCAGATTATCTGTTAAGTTTCTTTTTCTACTATGTGTCATATAGGAAAACAAATATTAAGACTTAATAAAAGGAAAAACATTACCAACTAATCTTCAATCCACAGGAACACTGAGGGGAATTGACAGATAATTGAATAAGGACTAAGTCTCACAAACAGAAAATGTGCAGGAAGGAAACTTAGGAAGTAGAAGATGTATTCAAATGTCTTTAAAGTTTTTCTGGGACAATATTATGTACAAAATGAGTTGTCCTTTATTTTCCTCCACCAGAAAAAAAAATTTAAAAAGTCTCAGCAAGTTTATGTGAATTGAACTAAACATCTTGAATCTTTGGCACAATAAAATGATGCAATTATATCTTCTTCTCTGTAAACAACAAGTTTTGTTATCAAAACCCATTGAACCTGCTGCTGAGCAAAGCACTAAGCTCAGTTTTCATAAAGCAAGCATAGAAAAGTTGTGGTCCATCTATTTTCTGCTTTTTTCTGTTTGTTAATTCTTACATGTATTAAAAAGAAGAGTTTCTAGAAAGCTTTAGGGAATGAGAGGAGTATGTGAAATGAAGAATTATAAATGCCTAGGCCCTTCTGCTGAGAGATTTTTTTCAAAGTATAATGAAGTTGTTGAACAGCCCAGGGATAAAGTACATCTCCAATCGGCATGATTATTATCAAAGTGTGACCCACATCCAAAAGCTCAGAAACAGTTTTTCTCTCTTTATGTCCATTATCCTCTTCTATTAGCTTTCTTTTCTTTGCCTTGCCTCTGTATGGTACAGCAAAGACCTCTGTGTGTGCTTGGGTCAGCCTGGTTACTTTAATGTTTTACATCACTTAGGTTTCCCCAGAGACAAATCCAAATAGCTGAATGGGTTTTCTCTGTGGTCAATCCTGGGTAATCTAGAGGATTTAACAGCTTTTGAAATGTAAAGTCCTTAATTATCTTGGTTGTCTTAGATAGATAGACAGATAGATAGATAGATAGAAGATAGGAAGAAAGAAAGAAAGAAGGAAAGAAAGAAAGAAGGAAAGAAAGAAAGAAAGAAAGAAAGAAAGAAAGAAAGAAAGAAAGAAAGAAAGAGAACCTTGGATAAGGATGGGCTCTGAAATGAGTGAACAAAGTTTGGGGTGCTAGGCCCTAACCAATATGGTTTCAAAAGTAACCAATCAGAACTTAGACACTATTTAAGTCTTCTTGGACTACCATGATAAAGTACACATACCCAGTGACTAGAACAACAGGAATGTATTTTCTCAGAGTGCTGCAGTCTGGCTGCAGCAAAATAACGGGGGGCGGAGGGGGGGGTGGTGACGAACAACTTGTGTAGATTGATACAGCAGGAGTAGGAGCCGTTTATTGTAGGACAACAGAGGTATTTATACATTCTACACAGCTTATCTTAATTAACATAAACTAGATACATCAGTCAACCAATAAGAAATCTCCACACTTAATGGCTCCCTGGCGCTACCTCACAAACCACTCCCCCTGGCAAAATGCCAGGCGCCATCCTGACTTGTTTACAGACTCTAACATCAGAGTTTGGGAAGTAGGAAATTTAAGATCAGGGTGCCTCTATGGTTAATTTCTGGCGAGGGCTCATTTGGCTTGCAAATGTCTGACTTCCTATTGACAATGTTCTCATATGGTCTTTTTTCATATTGCTTCTTTTAAGAACATTAGTCACATGTATCAAATGTCCTCTTTTAACAATCTTACTTCACTTTCTTGTGTTTCTTAGTGATAGCCATACTGGGCATCAGGGCTTCAATAAATGAAATAAGGTGGGGGAGGTTATACAAATATTGAGTCCATAACAGTAACTATTGCATTCATTGCAGGAGGATAAATGAAGGTTTTATAAAATGCTTTCAAAGTCCCAACTTCTTTAAAAAGTGAAGAAGAAATGCATCTAGATGTAGTAGAATAGTACATATTTTCAGCTCATGTTTTGTTGGGTAATGATGAGAATTGGTTAAAAGGAAAGCAACCAATGGGGGGAAAAAAAAGAAAAACACGCAATTAATTAAACTATTACATTTAAGACAATATATTCTGAAAAACCAAACCATAACTGCAAAGTTATAAGTGATCTAATCTTTCTGTCTTATGTGAGCAAGTCCTAATGAAGGAATTTTTTTCCAACAATTTTCAATCTACATTCAGATTAAAGTGCAAATTGCTGCTTATTCTTCTCTCAAGCTGCTCAAAGTTTGAATTTCTGTCAGAGCTGCCAGGGAAAGCCAAAATCTGAACAGGCCAAATCAGCACTGTCAATTCACTGTGTCCATGTTACGAGGAATTAGCCTTAATGAGGAATGACTTCGTGAAGGAGGGTACCCACATAGATGAGAAGTCAGCTCATGAGTGCTCCCCTTGAAAGGGAGCTTCATGATGAGTTTAGTATGAAGTAGGATTTTTTTTTAAGTCAAAAGTGGCACAGGATAGAAAGTGTAACAGTGCAGAAGGTCCTTGACATTTACTAACAGAAGATTGCATTTAATCTAAAGGATAACAATTTGTCACTGATGGAATTTCAGGAAGAAAAATAATTGGGCCAAACAATGAGCACACGAAATAATTTTGAAAAGTGTTAAGGGCAATTTCCAGACAGAAATTACCAGACGGGGAATTTTGAAAGCTAATTATGTGATGGTAAGGATACTATGATGAGAGCTTTAACAATGACTCTAAAATAAAGGGGAAAACTATGTAAAATGAACACAATCAATTTAGAAAATAAAAGAGAGTTTAAAGCAAAGTTACTAAAGTGATAAGCAAATCAAATATTGATAACAAGGATGGAATTGACAATAAAGGGTTTTCAGGAAGTTGAGGAGATGCATGTATCTTCCATGACTTTCTCAGTACCAGAGGAAAGCCTTAGAAAGCATGTTATAGGAAAGAAAAATAGCTTAATTTTGTACTTACAGTATGATAGATGTTAATATGTGATATATTAATATGCTAATATAGACTTGCTTTTATGAATCAGCTTTATTTATTTGAGTATCTTATTGCAGACAGACTACTTCAGGTTTTTCCAGAGTAGATATTTTATTGCTTTTATTCATTCAGGAATCTACTGAATTTCTACCTAATAGAATCTAAAATATCAACTATTAATCAATAGAAATCAGACCATAAAAAATAAGACATTATTTGCTATTTGCACATAAGCTGCAGCATTCTAAGAGTTTTATTTTTTGTGTTCAGAATTTTACTTTATAATATTAGTATCAGAAGCCAGAGTATTAGAACGTGAAGGCTGTTGCCATAACAATTTATTTTCCCTCCTTTAAAAGAGTAAGTCACTTCTCTATGTTAACGTTTCTCCTTTGTACATATTTTTTGATAAGTATTTTCACTAAAATCTGTCTTCCTATTATGCAATAGGTTTCTTTGCACCCTCCTTACCACTCAGAGTATAGCTAAAGCTGTGCCTGGGATATTTCTCTTAAGCAAAACACTATTATGTATGTCAATGATATTCTAATTTGAATTTAATGTGCATTCCCTGATGGAATTAAAACTCATCTAGGATAAATCTAGAAAGCTTGTAAACAGATAAAGTCTTAGAAGTCTCCTGAGAATGTGCCTTCTCATACATAGAGATGAGGGAGTGTGGCAGATAACTTTGGCCCAATAAGTCCTGAGTCATGTAAGGGAAGGCAAAATCTCTTGCTATTTTATTTTGCTTAGCCCAGCCCTCTACAAGCTTTGTCCTAGGCATCCACCAATCTGTCTACTCTCACAATTGACTGAATTGGTCCTTTCTAGAGGTTTCAGTAAATGTCCTCTTCAAGGCTCCTTTCACACATCAGTATATTTTCTTTAATCATTCTTTTGTGTTGCTCAGTGTTCTTTCTTTTACTAATCTGATAATTGAAATTTGGATTATTTTCTTTTTTTTAAATTTTTTGCTCTGAATAATATGGCCATGGGTATTTATGTACAAATTGCTTTGTGAATCTGTTTTTGCTGTTGTTTATTTGTTTCTTGATGTTCTGTATCAATGGTACATATACCTTTAACTTAATAAAAAATAAGTTTTTTTTTCCAAGTCAATTGTTCTATTTTAATTCACATTTTGTATTGTCTTTTAAAATTGTGCTATTCTATGAGTGTATGTGGAATGTCAGTGGTTTTAATTTGTAATTTCCCAGTAACTAATAATGTTGAACATCTTTTTCACATCTTTGTTACCTGTATACCATTTGTTGATGAGGTATTTAACACTTTTGCCCAGTTTTAAATCAGGCTTGTTTCCTCATTTTTAAGTTTTATATGTTCTTTATATATTCTAGACATATATCCTTTACCAAATATATAATTTGCAACTACTTGCTCCCAGTCTGTGGGTTATTCTTTTATTTTCTCCACATATTTTTTATAAAGCAAAAGGTTTTAATTTTGCTAATGTTTTCTTTTTCAATTTATGAATTATTTTGTTTGATTTTTGTGCTATTTAATTATGCATAAGATATCATTTCCTATCCCAAGCTAAAAATGAATGTCTTCTATTTATTTTTCAAGAAGTTTTAGTATAGTTCTATGCTATATTACATTTATGTTTATTTTTTGGTGTGTAATGTGACATAGTTATTAGTGTTATTCACTTTTTTCCATGCACATATCGTGGCATTGCTATTAGATGGAAGCTTTAGAAAGCATATTACAGGAATTGTTTTTCCTATATTATTTGTTAAAAAGGTTATTTTTCTTCTCCATTAAAGTACTTGCCTTGGTTTTTCAAACATCAAAGGTGTTTATGTTTTTGTTTCTGGCCTATCTCTTCTGTTTCATTAATCTACATTTTCAGACTTCTTCAAATATCACAACACTTTTATTCCTATAGTTTTATTTCTTGAATCCCAGTGGCATAAGTTCTCCAATTCCATCCTTTTTACTTTTTTTCTTAAAATCGTTTTTATTTTTCTAGAAATATTTTATATTTCTATATAACTTCAGAATCAGTACATCAGTTTCTACAAGAGGTTTCTGGGAATATAATTGATTATAATTTAACCTCTAGATATGTTTGGAGAAAAATTTCACTTTGATAATATCACTTCTAATTCATGAATATAGTGTATTTCATCACTTAGATCTTTACATTTCCCATCAATGTTTTGTAACTTTTTATGCACAGGTCTTTCACATTTTATAAAACTATTAACCAGTCATTACTTGTTTTTCAGTAATATTACATAATTAATGGCTTATAACTAAATATCCAATTGTTTGCTTGTAATATATAAAATACATTTTATTTTTATATATTGCCTTTTATTCTGAGACCTTGCTAAATTTTCTCATTGATTTAAGTATTGTCATATCTTTTTAAACAATATGTGAGCTTCTCATCTCTCTTTGGAAGGAGAATCAGTTTCCTCCAGAGTCTGAATTGCTTTTTTGCCTTGATAATTAGTCCCCTGTGAGTCCCTTGGTCTAACATGCAAGTTATAGAAAAATACTAAAATTTTGAATTTTTCTACTACATCATAAATGGATATAACTTTCCTAACATATTATTTCATTCTAATTTCTTTACAGTCTCTGAAATTATATATTTCCTGGTCATATACAATGGGCACACATGCTTTAATAGTAATTTGTAAACTTCTTGAAGCAAACAGTCATTGAGACCTTAAAATTTTCTAGCCTTTTTAGTATTCCTCACAATAACCTACCCCTCAAGATGCACTTAGGATAAAGACAAATATATAAATTCTGTAATGGTATTGCTAAAGTATTATGCAATTAGGTATCATTTTCTAAGTGGAAAAAAAGAATGATTTTTTTCTCTCCAGATAATTATCTAAAAGCTTTATTACACATACTAAACAAAAATATGTATAGGAATTTTAAAAACCTGATTATAGACACTATTATATGCACAAACTTTAAGGAAGCTCATAAAGACTTGGGTGTATTTTAGACTCCACATAACATTCTGCAATGGTGTGAAATGTATTTCTCAAATAGACACTGGATATGACTGCATAAAATTATAATTTATAGCAAATAAATATTTTAGAGAAGCCACTGTATTTCAAATATTACTGTATAACTAGATGCCTGCTTACAAAATAATAACAATCTATTTTAATGGTATTACATAGTAAGTAACATGATTCATTAATAAACATGCTTTGCTCATCTTACCACAAAATAGTAGTAAAGAAAATTAGAACAAAATTTGAACAAAAATTCTAACTGTTCCAAAGTGATACACAATACTCTAAAAATGTAGCAAAAAATATTCTTTATTCATTATTTTCCTCTCATGACACAGTACTCTTGTTTTCATTTTTCTTCAGTTTCATAAAAATGACCTTCAAGAGCTTACTGATGGCTTAGCACTAGAAATGAGGTTTTCTTGACATAACAGGGAAGACAGTACTCACCCTCATTAGAAAAATGAATATAATAGAGGATCTGACACTCATTAGAAATAATCAGCTATCTACTTACTAATTCCAAAGAAATGAGGTAAACATTATTCAGTAAACATTGAACCTGATTGATCTACTACAATGCCAATCCCCTTGCTAGCTCTTGATTCAAAACTGAGAAGACTGTCCACTCTTGACTAATGAGATACATGAGAGAAGGAATGCTGAAGTAGAATCTAAGAACATACTTCCCTTTCTTAAAGAAATACCACTGACTGAATAGTCAGCTGTGATGGTGTGGTTAGACCTTGTTAGAACATGAGTATGGGAACACTTTAGAAACAACTGATGCCAAGGCAATTAAAATTAATCCAGTAGCCTACTTTGTAAAAGGTTTGAGGTTCCAAAAATTTTCTTTGTAAAATCAACAATCTCAAAGTTTTCCATTTAGAACTTCAAACTTTTACCATGGGCAATTTAGAGAAGACAGAACTCATTCTTCTTGCCTGTAGCTCCTTCATTCCTACCACCAGTATGCAGCTCAAGTTGTTTGATCTTGCCAAGAAAGATATAAATGGAACAGGGAAATATAGAGTTATCAAAGGCATAATTTTTCCTGTTGATGATGCACATAAGAATAAAATAATCATCCCTTCAATCACTGAATTATCAAATTGCCACCAAGAATTCAAAATAGTGAAGGCAACATATGGGGAAATCTTCACAAAGAGTTATTAAATACTTTTAAGATGCTAATACACCATCAAGAGAAACAGGAGGCTTGCAACTGTGATCACCAACAAAATCCACTTATGGTACAAAAGCCTGGATAGAAGATGAAGTGGACTGATTAGACAAGAAATATTATAGAAAGAAATATTATGAAAGAAATATTTAAGAGCTCAAAACCAAAGGTATGCCAAAGATAAAGTTGCCATGTGGGACAGATCAACTAAAGTCCTTTTTTGTGCCCAATTTGTGAAAAAGCTAAGGAATCACCAAATCTTAACAGATTATAGATAGACACATATGTTTGACTTGAGCTGTAAATGATGCTCATAAATTCATGCATGAATCCACTGTGTTGTGGAAACACCAGACTAGGATTTACCTGGAGAATAAATGTATCACCAATGACATCACAGTCATAAGTTTCAGAAAATTCTCAGAAGAAGACAGATCATTTATTACTATTATCAGATCTTGTCTAAAAACATATCAATAGATATGAGAGTGAAGATAGGAATTCTGGGGTTACCATGGCTCTTTTGCAGGAAAAAAAAAAAACATGGAAAGTAGTCCATAGAAAGTAGTCCTACAGCATAATATTTGAACTTCCTTACTGGAAATTTGAAACAATCTGAGTGTTAGTACTTGGGGAAAGGAATTGTGATTATATTTCATATCTAAAATTAAAAAATTTGGTAACACTCTGTAGTAAATTAAATCAGGTTTGTTTTGGTATTTTTATCAAATGTTGCTAGTGTGAATATTTTTAGCATGTCCCTGTATTAAAAATTCATTCATTCTTTAAAATGAGAAATTATCAGAGCACTTAAACCAGAAGAATTTTCAAATAAGAAATTAAAAAGATCATCATTGGCCCTACCATGTATGAGAGTCAAAGTGTGAAAAGTAAAACTCTATTTAAAATCCTAACTTTCATTATGAAGGAATTTTATGCACACCTGTTGCTGGACTGCCTTCACCTACAACAGTACACAAAGGGAACAAATTCTTAAAACAGAAATCATACAAAATATGTCATGGATCAGTCTCATCAGGGATGCAAAATAAAAATCATTAACAACCCTGAAAGAAGTTAGTTCTCTAAGGCAAACATCAGAATTATGAATTAAGTTTTGCCCAAGCACATCTGCATAGAGCTCCAGTGTGAGGAGTAAGGAGTGGGATCTAAGCCCTCCAATATCAAGAAAGGTGCACAGGTATTTCTGATGTACACCAGAATTGGAGAGCCACTATCTTATGCTCTACACATTCTCTTAGCACTGACTTATCATGGGTCATGTTCTAACCCTGACCATCTGTATCTTGTTCTCTTTAAAAACAACTTCATGCTACCTGGAACAGAGAGAACCACAGAAAATTAAGGGCCTCTGTAAGGATTTTATAAATCTGAATGCTCTTAGCCTTTATGGGTATTTTAATAATCAAAAGAAGACTACAGACTTTAAGAACCTGAGGAATTCTGCAGTAGGTCAACTCAGTAGTTCCTCCATCCTAGTACACTGAGCACTGTTGAATGTATTGTGGAGGAAAACTCTATGATTTCCAACCCAAACTCAAGTTTCTGAAAAGCCCCTGATTCCTGTTTCATCCCACTATGAATGTGCCATTTGTGTATCTAAGCAGAAAAGAATATTTCTAGTCCTTCTACATGAAGTTTCCATAAAGTAGAACTCTCACATAATAAATAAAGGCATAGCTTTATGTTGAAATGAAAAACTAAATGAATAAAAACAAGACATATATCCTCATTAAATGATACAGTACCACCTTCTCTAGAAGTTTGTGTCTGTGTATCTGGAAGTATTGAGCCTGGCTAAAAACATAATAGTATAACCACTAAGGAGTCCAGCACAGTGGACACAATAGGAAGCTGGGTTTTTTTGAAACTCAGTCACTAAATCAGATAAGCCCTCAACCTACCAATGTAACTGCTGATTCATAAGGTAATAAATATCCATACAATTTAAGATATCTTGAGGCAGAGTGTTTTAGTTGCATCACCATGGCCAAGACCTGACAAGAACCAGTAAGAAGAGGAAAAGTTTATTTTGGTTCATGGTTTTAGGGGTTCAGTCCACAGTCAGTCAATTCATAGCTGTAGGCCCCAAGATGAGGCAAAACACCATGGCAGAGAAAAGCAGCTCAGGACATGCCAACCAGGAAGGAGAGACAGAGAGAGGGTGCAAGAGACCACTCTGTTCACCAAGGACAAGATATCACCACAAAGGAATGCCCCCAGTGACCTTTTTCTTCCAGCCATATCTTACCTGCCTATGGTTACAGTGCAATGAATCCTTATCAGTATTAATCCACCCATTAGGTTACAGCTCTTGTAATTTAATCACTGAAAATTCCTGCATTGTCTCACACATGAGGTTTTGAGGGACATGTTATATTTAAATCACAATATAGGGTTATTTTCTTGTGTCTGGAGCATCAAACCTGATACAATTGGATATTGAAACCAGAGATTAAGGTAGGTTTTAGACACACTGCTCATCAAGACTGTTGTGGTTTCACCTTTGTCAATACAATAACCTTCAAAATACCAAATAATTAGTAAGGGAACAGAGAGATTATTTCTACATCCTGCATACTAGGATGGGACTCCTTAATAGTCAGATCAAGCACTTATTTATTCAGGAAACAAACACCTGTGCAGTGACTCATTTAACTTTCTTTTGATTGTCAATTTTCAATCAAATATCTTTTGTAAGCACAAAAGTAAAACGCTCATTCTCTTAGATAAAAATTACTATTTCTGGGGTATAATATTACAAGTCATAGTTTCTGTCCTATCCTGCTCTGATTTGCCTTGACTTCCTGTCTTTAGTCTGTTCAACCTTCCAGAAGGAAACTGCCAAACAGAAAGAAAATACAAAACCTCCAAAATTAGTCACAAATGAGAGAAGAGAAACTTTCAGAAGAATTGAGTAGCATTTAAATAACTTCCGACATAATAAGGTAATTTGGCCAATTGATCGGAAAATCTAGAAATATATACCATGGATCCCCTTCATTCATGACTTCCCTGAAGTATCTATACTAATTCAATTAATTCAAGAACAAAGGCCGCATCACTGAAGTATATAATGCACACCAAGTGCATTAAGAAGCATGATTGCAAATTATTTCAAATAGCTTAGACTCACAGTATATTTTGTGATGCACATACAACTATGTTATTTTATTCTCCGGTCTTCTTTAATGGAAACCAGAAGATGAGATTTTCTTCTCAAAACCGAAAGGGTCATTAAATAATTACTTTTTCAAGTTGAGCAAAACCAAGGAATGGATAAAGAACTACCAGAAGAGTGGGGGCACCTCCCATATCACTTCTCCAGCACATCTCAGAATATCCCCATTTTCTTAAGTAATAATGAAGTAAAGATGAGCTGACTTTACACATGTTTATTATTTTCTCATCATTTTCATATCAAGGTTCCTTCTAAGATTTTTCTAATACTTGATGTCTAAATTTGTAAGGAACAAAGGAAAACAATAATTAGGTACTTAGAAAGTTTACCTTACTCAGCCATGGCTCATCAAGGTCTATTTGAAATATGAAAGTATGAATTCTGTTTGACATGGCAGTGCAAGTAGAGACAGCACCCTCAAAGAGTTTCAGAAAAAACTCATAAATCTTTCTAGTTCAGGAACATGAGTAAACAGCACCACCTTGATTTATTGGATGTTTGCTTATTCTGTGCCAGTTATGCTAATCAACATAAATATATTATTCCCTAGAATTTTCATAAAACAGCATTGCAGGATAGATATTATTTATAGACATGGGAAAATGGAGGTTTAGAATAGTTAAGTAATCATTTGTGATCACACTACATTTTAGGGTGGGGGTTGGGATTTAAACTGGGATTTCTTGAACTCCACCTTGTGTAAATTAAACTACTTACCCCTATCAATAAAAGAAAAAGAGAAGTATAGAAACATATGAAGGTAAATAGTAAGAAAAACTGGAGAAATATACAATTCTTATCTTTATAATGTATTTGAAGGACAAAGGAATAATGTACTATCTACAGAAAGAAAACTGTATTTAGATAGGAAAACAAGAGAATAGTAAGCACATGCTGATATTATTTAGAGATTATCATAGTTAAAAAATATCAATCAAATACTTGGATTACAATACATCATAGCCAAATAGATTACTCCCAAAGCTGCATTGTTTAAAATTAAGAAAATAATTCATTAATATATATTACATCAGTAATAAATACACCCTCAATTGATGCAGAAAACATGATTAAATATAAACCATTTATAAGTATAATTTTTAAAGTTTAATAAAAACATATACTTAAATTAACCTAACAAAGATTATTTCTCAAGTGCATTAAGCAAATATATCCCTTTTCTTTTGGAGCTGGAGACACAAAGATTAAAATATAAATTTAATCACAAGAAATTGTGTGATCAAGAAATTCAGGGAAACACACATAGATAGCATAATCTTTTCTGATCTGACCAAAAAATACTTGAAGCTAAAGAATGGGTAGAAATAATCTATGTGAAGATGAATAAAGCAGAGTCCAGCATTCCTACAGGACCAGAAGTGGGTGAGATTATAGCATATTGAAGGAATCACATGTCTGGTATTTTTGAAAAATAAAGATTGGGGAGAGAGTGTGACAGTGGAAGTTGGAAAGACTAAAGAACTATATCTTGAGGATGACTGAAGATCATTTGAAATCAGAGGATACTTTGTATTCATTCATTCTTTGTCCTAGCTACTCATAATTACTATTAAAATGTCTGCAATGGGCTAGATTCTTCTATATAGGATACAGTAGGAAACACCAGAGAGTTTATGTTCTTAAAGAGGAAGATAATCTACAAACACCACAAGTAAAATTATGAGGAAGTCATAAGTACTATTAAAAAAAATAAAGAAATGAGATAGAGCAACACAACTCAAACTTGAATTCTCATAAGAATCATCTAGGGGTGTTGTTAAAAATAGAGATTCTGATTTTTCAGTTCTAGAATCATGGTTGAAATTCCCATTTTTAACTGCTCCTCATCCTCACCCCCAGAGAATGCCAGTGCTGTACTGTTCACCACACTGCAAGGCAGGGAGACAGAGGTGAAGTGTGTTCAGAAGAGAACCTTCTGATGGATTAAACTGATACATCATAGAGTGCTAATGATGAATCCTCCAAAGTTAATGTCTATTTTTTTCTATTTCCTGTTATAACAAAATACTATAAACTGTGTGTCTTATATGGAGCAAGGAGTAACTTATTTTTTTATCTGCTCTTCAGTACTATCATTTTTTGGAAAAAAATAGAATGATCTAGCAAATTTTAAAAAGTGAAAAAAATTAAATATTTTTCAATAAGTGAAGGAAGAATGTTATCTCAAAATAGTAACCAAGTTATTATTTAAAGTATCCAAAAACATTTTTTCATGTGAAAATATAAGCACTGCTGTAATAATAGTTGGAGACACCAATATCTTACTTTCAATAATGAATAGAACAACAAGAACAATAAGGAAATAGAGGACTTGAACAACACTGTAAGTCTATTGTTAGTTAATATACACATATAAAATGACCTACCAAAACCCAGCAGAATACACATTATTTTCAAGAATGCACCGACATTTTCCAGAATAGAGCATATATTAGGCCACAAACAGGTCTTAGAACTGTCAAAAATGACAAAATCAGCACACTCTTAAACAACAGACCAATGAGAGGAAAATTAGCAAATAACTTCACAAGAAAATGAAGTTTAACATATCAAAATCTGCAGGGAAAGCAATACTGAAGGGAAATTTATAGCTGTAAACATCTACATTAAAAACAAATAATGCAAATGAATAAACTAATTATATATTTTAAGGAAACAGAAAAATATTAAACTGAACTGAAACTCAGCAGAAGAAAATAATTACTCAAAAAGAAATTTTAAAAAATTAAAAGTAGGCAAAATAGGCATTAACTTCTATCAACAATGAAATGAAGGTAATTATTAACTTGAGGAGAAAAAATGTTGATGTCTCTATCTGAAAAAGGAAAAGGGGCTTGAATTATGGAAATTAAGTGCAATGAATTAACTTGCAACATTTCATTCACATGGAACAAACATTACAAAATAAAAATTATAGAAAAGGAAGTATAGCTGTTAAAAACAAATAGGCTTTACAATAAATAATAGTTAATATGTAAATTGATTTTCTGTTATTGAAATGAACCCATAGAAGAGAATAGACATACAACAGGTTAAAAAGTCATAGAAAGAAAATATATATAAATGTGATACTTTGAAAATGTGAAAGTAAATGCATCACTCTTACAAGTAGGCAGCAGAATTGTAGATAGAGAAGTTAAGAAAGAGTTGACAAATTGATATGCTTGTATTACAGAGTGGAGAGGTTATATGATTCAAGAAAATCATACATATTGAAAGAAAAAAGAAATTGAGCATAGCAAAGTTGTCTTAATATTCAAGGCTGTTATAACAAAATACGATAAACTCTGTGGCTTATATGGAACAAGGAGTAACTTATTTTTTATCTGCTCTTCAGTTCTATAAATTTTTTGGAAAAAATAGAATGATTTAGCAAATTAAAAACTTAAATATTTTTCAATAAGTGAAGGAAGAATGTTATCTCAAAATAGTAACCAAGTTATCATTTAAAGTATCTAAAAGTATAGTTTTTCAGTGACTTATCAGTGTAGTGGTCTGGTAACCAGGAAGTGCCCCAAGCAGGAAGCTTTGAAAGTCTATGACTGTTAATGAGGAAGTTTGATAATTTTCCTTCTTCAAACTGGAGACAATCAATCAACAAGTGAGCCAGCCCCTTTGGAGAAACCATTTCTCCTACTTACTTTATATTGTTTTTGAAGTTGTAATCAATGCTGACCTTTATCAATGGAAACTAAAAAAGATCAAATATTAAAGTTAAAAAACAAAAGTAACCACTATTATCATATAACATGATGCATATATGGAAGAGAGAAATGAATTAAATTTGAAATTAGCTTAATCAAATATAGTCAAAAATGTCACAGATGCATCATGTTCAAGAGTACTCATTCAGATCAGCCACCTTTACTAATATACAGGATGAGGAGAATGACAGCATCTTAAATAAGAATATAAATCTATAGGAGGGAAAAGAAACAAAGCTACAGCACTAAATGTTCTGAAATAGTTGCCTGCATGTACTTTCTCAACTCTGACATCCTTGGACCCCACCAGCCACTGATTTCTAACTCCACTTTGGCTGCATAATCCAAATACACATTTCTCATGGATTATTTTGTTAAACCTCTCAGGTAAACCACGCTTAGTTTAAAAAGAATTATTATTTATTGCCTTTATAACACATCTTCCAACATTTCTTCCTACTTCCCTGTCTGATTTTCTCTATGCGTTTGCTGTCTCTTCTTCCTCTACTCTGTTTTAAATACAGAACTTATTAAAGTTCATTTCTTAGTCTCCTTTTCTTATCATTGCACAAAATCATTTCACTTTCTTCCACAGTATAAGTTTCTGCCTTCATATAGATGGGCTCCCAAAATACTATAGCACCAGCCTATACTACTATTATTAGAACAACTTCACTTGGATATTCTTCATATACCCTGAGTGCCTCATTTCACATGGTGGGATTTATAATCTCTTCAACTCTATATATCATGACCCCAACATCAATCCACTTATGCCAATCAAGGTTCACAGTATAATATTTGATTCATTTTTCTCTTTTCCTTCATTTATGTAATCAATTGTTCTATTTAAATATTATTAAAAAATTCTAAATGAATTCTAAATTCTTCCTGAATGAACATTATTTTCCTAAGTATATGTGCAATTTATTAGTTCTTTATTTTTAAAACGCTAGTTACATCACTACCCTCTTTCACATGGATTATTACCCCCTTCTCCAAATTGGTTTTCCTCTCCCATATTGATCCCCTTACACACTTTTTCGACAAGCAACAATATCTAACTTTTAATATACTTATCTCACTATGTTGCCCTCCTACTTAAAACAGTTCAATAGCTCATCATCCTCCTTAGGAAAAAAAAATGCTAAATTTAAAATGGATTAAGACTATCTGGTGCCCACGGTTTCATTTTAGCTTTACTTTCCAACATGCCTCTTGGAGTTAATCATGCATTCATACTGAGCATCTTTAACTCTCCTGAAAGGGCCATCTACTTTTTCTTCTACATTTCAGCGTGCTGTTTGCTATGCTCAGAGTACTCTTTTCTCTATTCTGCTTTGACAGTTATTCCTATTCATTCTTTAGGTCTCATTTTAAATTCCACTTCGTTGATTATATAAAGTTGCAGTTGATCTTTTTACAAATTTCTGCAGCAGATCCCACTTTCATTATTACCTGTATTATAATTGTGTCTCCTGCTAAATTGGAAGCACTTAAATGGCAAGAGCTCTATTTGTTTTGTCTGCTTCATTTTTTCTGCTTAATGCCACATCAAACTGGGCACTTATTGGGCATTCAACCTTGCTTTCTGCTTCATAGAGAATTAATTTTCTTAATTTCTCCAACTTTCACCTATAAAAATTTGCGTCTACAGTAACCTCTGTCATTTTCTTTATTAAAGAAAAACTCAAATTGTCTGACTTGTTTGCTTTTTTCTTCATAGTCGAAGTTAAATGTGTGTATCATTGTTCTCAAATTCTAACTAGACATTAAGTATGTTTTCAACAACTTTATCCTTTATAGTAGATAACTATACATTAGAATATAAATTGTGCAAATTGTCTTGCTAATTACAAATATATGCTTGTGCTCGGCGTGGTGGTTCAGCCTAAACTCCCAGTAGCTTGAGAGGCTGAGGCAAAGGATGGTGAATTCAGAGCCTGCTTCAGCAACTTAGTGAGGACCTAAGCAGTTCAGTGAGACCTGGTCTATAAATAAAATATAAAATAGGGCTGGGGATGTGGCTCAGCCATAAGTGACCCTGGGTTCAATTCTGGGTACAAATACATTATATATTTGTGATCCTCTATTTTCCTTAAGGAGATTTCTCCAGATTAAAATCATTTGATGACTTTGCATTGCCAAACAACAACAACAAAACTAAATATTTTGTAATAGGACATAATGAGTCACTTGAAACAAAATAAATTCATAGTAGATTTACTCTCCCTCTTTCATCATCTGTGCACTGGTTAAAGAATATCTTTCCCTATAGCATGTTGTTTTTAAGTCCTTTGGATATAGACTGAGGAGAGGGATAGCTGGGTCAAATGGTGGGTGGTTCCATTCCCAATTTTCCAAGAAATCTCCATACTGCTTTCCATAATGGCTGCACCAGTTTGCAGCCCCACCAGCAGTGTATGAGTATACCTTTCCCCCCACATCCTTGCCAACACTTATTGTTGTTTGTGTTCAGAGTAGCTGCCATTCTGACTGGAGTGAGATGAAATCTTAGAGTAGTTTTGATTTACATTTCTCTAATTGCTAACAATGATGAATATTTTTTTCATATATTTGTTGGCTGATTGTATATCATCTTCTGAGAAGTGTCTGTTCAGGTCCTGAACAATTCACAATAGCTACTGTGGAACCAATCTAGATGCTCTTCAATAGATGAATGGATAAAAAAAAATGTGGCATATATACACAATGGAACATTGCTCAGCAATAAAAGAGAATAAAATCATGGCATTTGCTGGTAAATGGATGGAGTTAGAGAAGATAATGCTAAGTGAAGTTAGCCAATCCCAAACAACCAAATGCTGAATGTTTTCTCTGATATAAGAAGGCTGATTCATAGTGGGGTAAGGAGGGGGAGCTTGGGAGCAATAGACGAAAACTAGATATGGCAGAGGGGTTGGAGGGCAATGGAGGTGGCATGGGGTTATGCTGGGAGCCATTAGCCAAGTAAGTAGGTATGACAATTTCCTTGCCAGCGTACCCCATGTTGCAGTGACATTGAATGTAGGTGACCTTGTTCAAGGACGAAGGCAGATTAGGGTGTTCCCGGTTTAAGATAATCCGGTTAAGGGCGTTCCTGGTTTAGGTTCCAGGTTTAAGGTTTAA
Organism: Marmota flaviventris; assembly: GCF_047511675.1. Lineage (NCBI taxonomy): Eukaryota > Metazoa > Chordata > Mammalia > Rodentia > Sciuridae > Marmota > Marmota flaviventris. Next base: position 43,097,475 of record NC_092503.1, read on the forward strand.
GATTATTCCTCCTGGGAATAGGGCGTATCCTGCTACCTGAGTTCCCCTTGAGTTCTCACGGGATTCAGACAGTATATTTTGGGAGATAGAAGCCCAGTGGAGGTGGATTTGGGCAGAGAACGTGGATTTCCCCAGAACGTGTTGGTAGACGGCTGGTGTGAGTTCGGGAATAAAGAGTTGCTGTTTGAATCTACAAGCTGTGTGGTGGCTCGTGATTGTGTGCCCAGCCAGACTGTGGCATTTGGTGGCCCGTACGGGGAACTTCTGAAGCTTGGAGGTAAGTGAAATTGCTCGCCCCTGAGGAAGAGCGAAAGAATGGGTGACCAATTCAAAAAACAATGTGTTATTGTTTTGATTTATCTTGTTTTTGTTTCAAGCTGCCTATCCCTAGAAATTTCTCAGGCAAACTGGAAAAAATGGTTGACTAAAGGTTTGAAGTTTGTCGGCCCTGAGGAAGAGAAAATTGATACAATGATTTTTTATTCCGTTTTTGTTTCATTCAGTTTCGGCTTTGTTTTGTGCTATCTTGTTGGGTTGCGTTATCTTTATAGTAGATTAGAAATTAGTAAAAAACAAACCAAAAAGATGTTAAGTAAATTGTTAGAGGTTCAGACCATGGAGAAAGACATTTTAGATCAAACAAAAGAGAAGGTCTCTCGAGCTAGTCAGACAGAGGAAGAAAATTTAAAGGAAAAGGGGTTGTTAGGAAAAAGGCCACAACAGGAGGCTGTTACTAACTCCGTTTTATCACAAGAGGGCGTAATTCAACCAACAGCCCCACCGATGGAGACAGCTGAGTGGCCCTCAAACCCCGTAGTTGATAAATGGGATCCTGAGACAGGACCTCAAAGATTAGCATGCCCTGTACTTGAACAGGCAGGAGGGCAGCGAATTCACCGTGCTTTAGATTTTAAAACAGTGAAGCAGTTAAAGGAGGCTGTAACAACCTATGGTCCCCAAGCTCCCTTCACGGTAAGCATGGTTGAGTCCATTACTAACTTGGACATGACGCCAGCAGATTGGGCTAGCATGTGTAAATCTGTACTAAAGGGAGGACAATATTTGTTATGGAAGGTTGCCAATGAGGAATTTTGCACGGAGACAGCTAGGCGAAATGCAGCAGCTGGTTACCCTCAAAGAAATCTAGATATGTTGTTAGGAAAAGGACCTTATGAGGGTCAACGGCAACAAATTGAATATGATCCTGCTATATATGCACAAATTGCTGCAGACGCAGTTAGGGCATGGAAGACTTTACAAGGACATGGAGATTTACAAGGTCAGCTATCTAAGGTAATACAGAGAGCTAATGAACCTTACGCTGACTTTGTAGATAGGCTAATTCAAACGGCTGCCAAAATTTTTGGGGATACAGAACAAGCAATGCCATTAATAAAACAACTGGCTTATGACCAAGCAAATCGTTGCTGCAGAGAGGTTATTAGACCATGGAGACATGAAGATTTAAACACATATATTAAATTATGTAGAGATATTAATGAACAAGGGCAGGTCTTGGCAGCTGCAGTACAACAGGCTTTAGATGCCAGGCCAAAAACATGCTATGATTGTGAACAAACAGGACATTTTAAAAGGAATTGCCCCATAGGAGGAGGGTTTAACAAAAGTAGGTATCAAAGGAATAGAATACCAGGTATTTGCCCATGATGCCGTAGAGGGAGACATTGGGCTAATGAATGCCGTTCTCAAACCACCATACAGGTTACTCCCTTATCAAAAACGGACAAAGACCAGGTATTTAACCACGATATCGTGGAGAAAGGCATCAGGCTCCATTGCCAAAAAACGGACAGGGGGGCCCAATGCTCCGGGGCCCACAACCACAAATATACGGGGCAGTGGAGGAACCCAGCAACACCATCAGGGTAGTGCCCAGGACACATTGTCCATTAAATCCCTCATCAGACAAACCCGAGGGAGCGCAGGGTTGGACATCTGCGCCTCTGCCAGAGCAGTATTAACGCCAGAGATGGGAGTTCAAATCATTCTCACAGGAGTAAAAGGACCTCTTCCCCAAGGAACAGTAGGCTTATTATTGGGACGTAGTTCATCTACATTAAAAGGACTTATGATAAGTCCTGGGGTAATTGATCCCGATTATGTAGGTGAAATAAAAATTATAGCTAGTTCTCCAAGAGGTATATCAGTAATTTCACCTGGAGATAGAATAGCACAGTTGTTAATAATACCCAGCCTACATAGTAAATTTCCTAGTCATAGTGTAGAAAGAGGTTCCAGGGGATTAGGCTCCACAGGTGTAGATTGGGCTATGTTGTCTTTAAATTTAGATTCTCGCCCAATGCTAAAACTAAATATTCAAGGTCATGAGTTTAATGGGCTACTGGACACAGGAGCTGACCTTAGCATCATATCTCGTCAAGAATGGCCAAAACATTGGCCATTACAACAAGCCACTCAAACGCTTCGAGGCCTAGGAGTGGCGACTAATCCCCATAGAAGTTCTATGATATTAGATTGGAAGGATCCTGAAGGATGTGAAGGAACTATACAGCCATATGTATTGGATCATCTTCCTATAAATTTATGGGGACGAGATGTCCTAGATCAATTAGGTTTGACGTTAACAAATAACATCAATCCTAATGCGCCCACTACTAGGGCTAGACAAGGCTTTAGGAAAGAAAAAAAGATTAGGAAAACAAGGGCAAGGTATAGCAGCACCAGTACAAATAGATCAAGGAACAGACATGGGTTGGATTTTCAGAAAGGGCCACTGAGACAATCAAAATTACTTGGAAATCAGAAAGACCAGTGTGGGTTCCTCAGTGGCCCCTGACTAAAGAAAAGACACAAGTAGCCCATGATCTGGTCAAACAACAATTAGCGGAAGGACATATACAACCTTCCATATCTCCCCATAATACTCCCATTTTTGTCATCAAAAAGAAATCTGGTAAATGGAGATTATTGCAAGATTTAAGAGCCATTAATAATGAGATGGTTATTATGGGACCTGCTCAATCAGGGATTCCTCAATTGTCTGCTTTGCCAAAAACCTGGCATGTTTTAGCTATAGATATTAAAGATTGTTTTTTTTTTTTCAATTCCAATTCATCCCGAGGATAGTCCACGTTTTGCATTTACTATCCCTGCATTAAATCATGAAGGTCCTGATCAGAGATATGAATGGAAAGTACTCCCTCAAGGGATGGCTAACAGTCCAACTATGTGCCAAATATATGTTAACAAAGCAATCCAGCCACTTAGAAATCAAAATCCTGAACTACAAATATTTCACTATATGGATGATGTATTATTGGCACATAAAGATAAAAACATATTGCTGGAATGTTATGCCACACTTACAAACTTATTAAAAAATTATAATCTAGAGATAGCAATAGATAAAGTACAATTAAATTTTCCAATTAATTATTTAGGAGTTCTATTATCCTCAACCATGGTCCGTCCACCAAAAATTCAAATACGAGTAGATCAACTCAAATCACTTAACGACTTTCAAAAGTTATTGGGAGACATAAATTGGATAAGGCCTTATCTAGGTATACCAACAGGAGAGTTGTTAACTCCTAAAGCAAGAAAGGCATTAAAAATTATTGAAACATATATGGAAAATATGCATTTGGATAGAATTGATATAAGTTTGCCTTTATTATTTATTGTACTACCAACAAAAAATATTCCTACAGGAGTATTTTGGCAAGAAGGTCCATTATTATGGATACATTTATCTTATTCTCCAAACACTATTCTTACTAGGTATCCTGAGGCTGTAGGACAATTAATACTCAAAGGAATAAAAGCAGCGAAGGGAGTGTTTGGAATTTCTCCCAATAAAATTATTACTCCATATACTATGGATCAAATTGATGAGTTAGCTAATGAGTTAAATACTTGGGCAATAATCATGTGTAAATCTAATGTTTCATTTGATAATCATTTACCATCTAATCCTTTGTTGTCTTTTTGGTCTAAGCATCCTGTAGTTTTTCCTAAAATGACAAGAAAAACAGCTATCATGAATGCTCCAAATATTTTCACTGATGGGTCAAATAATGGTACAGCAGCAGTAGTTACCCCTGATCAAACTTTTACATTTTTAGTACCCAAACAATCAGCTCAAAAGGTAGAGCTTAATGCAGTTTTACAAGCTTTTTTGATGTTTAAAGATTCTGTATTTAATTTATTTTCTGATAGTCAGTATGTAGTTAATGCTATAGTATCTCTTGAAGATGCTGGTAGGATTTCCCCTTCTTCTACTGTTTTCTCTTTGTTTTCCACTATACAAAGTCTAATCTGGGACAGAAAAGATCCATTCTTTATAGGACATATTAGGGCACATACAGGATTGCCTGGAGCCCTTAGTTTAGGCAATGATTTAGCAGATAAAACTACACATGACATACATATTTTCTCTACATTTGAAGAAGCTACAAATTTTCATAAAAGGTTTCATGTTAATGCTAATACTTTACAAAAGCGTTTTAAAATAACTAAGGAACAAGCCAGACATATAATAAAACAATGTCAAAATTGTGTGACATTTTTACCACAAGTTAATCTTGGAGTCAATCCTAGAGGACTGATACCTAACCATATTTGGCAGATGGACGTCACACACTTGCCAGAATTTGGAAAATTAAAATATTTACTCGTTACAGTTGATACTTCTTCTGGATTTTTGATGGGCTCCCTTCATGCCGGAGAAAAAACTAAAGATGTTATAGCTCATTGCTTACAAAATTTTGCCACTGTGGGCATTCCTAAACAGTTAAAAACCGATAATGGTCCTGGCTATACCTCTACCTCTTTTAAACAATTTTGCTCATCATTTGGTATTACTCATATAACAGGAATCCCATACAATCCACAGGGACAAGGCATAGTTGAAAGAGCTCATCAAACTATTAAAACATACTTATTAAAGCAAAAAGAGGGAATTGGAAGGGGGTATATATCCCCCAAAGATAAACTTAAAATAACACTTTTTACTCTAAACTTTTAAAATTTGGATTCATCAGGACTTAGTGCTGCGGAAAGGCATATGTATCCAAAAAATGTACATAAGCCTAAAGTACTTTGGAAAGATATTCTAACAGGACAATGGAAAGGTCCTGACCCAGTGATTGTCTGGAGTCGGGGGTCTGTTTGTGTTTTTCCACAGGGAGAACAGCAGCCCATTTGGATTCCAGAGAGATTAACTAAAACAGTCTCTACAGATCGAAAAGAAGATGATTTGACTCAAATCCATAACAGCTGATATCCAGAATTCCAGCTTGGCCATTCTTACATCTGCGACAGTGATTAACCAGGATGCTTTTTTCAATAGCTATTTTATTATTGCATTTTTCCACATCATAAGGTTCTATTTTTATTTTTTGAGCTCATACAAACCTAGGTTAATGTTTTTCTGATCAGTTTTATTTTTTGACTGTGGAGTTTTTAAACATTGCAATGGAGATTTCACCTAGGTAAAGCTACAAGGCCTTTACTATTTTCTTATGTGTTGTACGTTTGTGTACACTCTTGTGTTTTGTGTTGTATGTCTGTATGTGCGTATGTCCATATTTCTTATATGAGGAGCGCTCATGAAAAAATGGATCCGAATTATTATTATTTTTATTCACGTGATTTAAATGGTTTAATTTAAATTAGGTAAACAGCTGTTAAGGATTGTTTTTAAAGGTGGTTAACAGATCTGTTTGTTTACTAGTTTAAATTAGGTAAAAGGCTGTTAAGGATTGTTTTAAAGTAGGTTAACAGATCTGTTTGTTTACTTTCACCTTTCCTTTTCATTATTTTTAATAATTCTTTTCAGGATAATGTCTCTTTAGCATCATTGCCAGAATTCCTATCTCCATCCCAGTGCCGGTGAAGAACTCAACAAGTAATGCTCAATCAAAGAGTCAACTTACTTTGGGAGGAAACGGATTTTGGGAGGAAATGGACATATTGATAGATTCCTCTGCTTTGAACTGCTTGCAGAACTTGCCTGGACTATGTAACTATCGTTTGGTGCAGCGAATTGTGGTAATGCTGGCATGTTAATTGTGGTAGTGCTGACATATCTTTGCTGATGGTGTCACCAGTGATGCAATTTTTTCCCAAGGAGCCGTCAATTGGCTTGGTGTCGTGGCATTTCTGTATCCTCCTCCCTTCTGCTAGTGATGGTCTAAAATTTGGGGGCCAATGGCTTATGCTGGACCGGTAGTCAGTGACGGGTATGATCCAATTGCAGTGGTATCAACCTAAGACAGGAGGCTGACGCCTAAAGGTCAGTTTTCCGATGACGGGTAAGAACCATATGTTGAATTGGACAACCTACCAGGCACGGTCCATAAGCCACATTAACCTCACTCCCCCACTGGCACCAAGGCCAAATTTGGGGGCCAACAGAGATGAGGCAAAGAACCTCACCCCCCCACTGGTGCATAGACCTATCCACAAGTATGGCTGTATGCTGGACCGGTAGTCAGTGACGGGTATGATTCAATTGCAGTGGTATCAACCTAAGACAGGAGGCTGACGCCTAAAGGTCAGTTTTCTGATGACGGGTAAGAACCATATGTTGAATTGGACAACCTACCAGGCACGGTCCTTAAGCCACATTGCTTGTTGTTTAATTAATTAGAAGGGGGGAGATGCTGGGAGCCATTAGCCAAGTAAGTAGGTATGACAATTTCCTTGCCAGCATACCCCATGTTGCAGTGACATTGAATGTAGGTGACCTTGTTCAAGGACCAAGGCGGATTAGGGTGTTCCCGGTTTAAGATAATCCGGTTTAGGGCGTTCCTGGTTTAGGTTCTAGGTTTAAGGTTTAAGATTATTGCTCCTGGGAATAGGGCGTATCCTGCTGCCTGAGTTCCCCTTGAGTTCAGACAGTATATTTTGGGGACAGAAGCCCAGTGGAGGTGAATTTGGGCAGAGAACGTGGATTTGGGCAGAGAACGGGGATTTGGGCAGAGAACGTGGATTTGGGCAGAGAACGTGGATTTCCCCAGAACGTGATTGTAGACGGCTGGTGTGAGTTCGGAAATAAAGAGTTGCTGTTTGAATCTACAAGCTGTGTGGTGGCTCGTGGTTGTGTGCCCAGCCAGACTGTGGCAGGGTTATAAATGATGGTGGAATGTGATGGACATTATTATCCAAAGTACATGTATGAAGAAAAAAATTGATATGAATATACTTTGTATACAACCAGAGGTATGAAAAATTTTGTTTTGTATGTGTAATAAGAACTGTAATGCATTCCACTGTCATATATAATTTTTTAAAAAATTAATTAAAAAAGAACATCTTTCCAAAATTCATATCCTCCTGAACTTCAGAATGAAATTCCTTGGGTCACATAGATGTCATCAGGTCAAGTGAGATTGTACTGGAGTAGAGTAGGTGCTAATTCAATTACTGGCACATTAAATAAATAAATAAGGGAAATTTGAGCAAGTGACATGCACACAGGGAAGACAATGTGAAGACAGAACTGTATATGAGGACAGAAAGCAAGACTGTGTGACGCATTTACAGGCCCAGAAATGACAAGGATTTCTGGAAAGTGTCAGATGATGGAAGAGGCAAAATGGATCCTTCCATAGGGTCTTCAGAAAGGATGTGGTTCTTTTGATGCCTTGATTTCAGACCTCCAGCCTCCAAATTATGTGAAAACGACTTTGTTTTGTTCTAACCCCCGTGGCTAGTTGTATTTTGTAAGGCAGCCCTAGAAACCAATACAGCATGGAAGTCAGGTCAAAAACCTTAATAGTTGTTTGTTACTTAATTCCAAATCTGTTTGTTAACCATTCATAAATTTCAGTTTTTTAAATACAGAGGATAGAGTTTTATACAATTTTATTCATAGTATAAGGTGAATCACCTTCATTTTGATGTTACCTGAATTAACAAATTATATTTGGGATTATGTGTAGTCAAACAAAGCCTAATAATATGTTTACAGCTAGTGAGAATCACTGCAGTCACCAACTGAGATCTACTTTTTCCTTGTAAAGGTAGCTTTTGATGTAGGTTATTGATTTTGAAAGGGCATTGGGAGATCACAGGAACTGGCACCCTAAAACAACAACAAAAAAATCAATCTACATTGTTGCTTTGTGCTGCCTTTTTTTGTCACTATTGGTAAGAACCCTGATACATTTAGAGTTCCTAGGAGATGGCTAGGTAGTATGTCAAGAAAGCCCATATTTACTGCAGGACCTCAGGAGTCTACTGAGATATAAATGCATTTCACTTACCTTGTCTATTGGGGGTGGGGCACAATTGATCTGTTTAGTTTAAAAACATGATGTCTTAATTTCTTTTCCTGTCATTGTTCCATTATCTTTCAGTTTCTAATAAATGGAAATGCATTTTGCACGTACATACATGCAAGCACATGAACACACACACACACCAACACATTTTATCTCATAAATAAAAAAGTAACATCCAATCATTTAATTATATTTATCCACTGAGACTGTAAGTTATGTTAATTTACATTCAAAAGGAGAAGGCGGAAAATTCCCTGAGAAGTAAAATAATGCTTACTTTTGCTAATTCAGTAAAGCAGAACAGTGAGATAAGACAGTGATATTTTTTTTTCTTTTTACATTATTTGTACTTCTGAAGGTTAGTGGATTTTCTTGGGGGTGGGGTGGGGCACAATATCTTGGTGATATTTTGGTTTGGAGACTCAGTGCTAAAAATCATGAAAACTTGGTGAGAACCAGGACAGTACCTGACAGAGTAAAAAGGTCACCATTCATACCTCATCCTCTTTTACAAACTCAGAGGCCTCTGGAGTGCACTTTAGGAAAAACTTGTCAGAAGAAAGAGCATGGAAGTAACCCTTGATCAGAGCTATAACTGTGATCATCATAATTGCACTGCTGAAACTAATGAAAAAATATATTAGAATTTATCCTTGAAATATTCATAGCAAAGTAAAATGTTCCTTGCATTCTGTTAACCATTAGTCTCAGAAAAAGTACTGTCGGAGTAGATGTCAACTTTACTCTTTTTGTGTGTGATGTATGTGCTAAGTTAATATATATATATTTAACAATCCAGACACAGCAATTACAGAGATGGGCAAATGAAAAGATATTTCAGAGGATATGATATTATAATGCAAATGCTATATTTTTTTCTGATATTTTTATTGTAAGGAGAAACTAATTCATTGCTGTTGTGAGTGTAAGGCCAATATTGTTGGTATGATGGACATTTTAAGCTCCCCAGTTCACTTCCACTTTAAAGCAGACTCCTCTAGGGATCAGGTAAGAAATCTGACACTACCTAGATCCCTGAAGAAGAAAATACTTCACCTGGTGAGCAGGGCATGTCCAGGCATATTTGTGAGAACATGATGACCTTGTAGCTGCCAATGTCTTTCCCATAGAAGAGAGATGGCAAAAACTACCCTGACAACACCACAGTGATGAAGAAACAAAGAAAATTAAGGACAAACAAAATAATTTCAATCTGATTCACAACGAGATTTACTTTATCATTGAGCTTTGGAGTCAAAAGAACTTGAAACAAGAAAAAGTTGACAAGATAATTTATTTGTGGGATCTGGTATACCCAATGGCATAAGGAAAATTGCACATGCAGCTCATACCAGGAAGTCTTCTAGCATTAAAATGAGCAGTAATTGGATGTTTCACATGATTCTAGCACCTCTGTCGCTCTCTTTCCAGATAAAAAAAAAGATTTTCTTCACATCAAAGTTGATTTGTTTTTCTCTTTTCTTTCCAGATTTATTAAATAGTTATTTTCTGACCTATTTATAGTCTGTGTTCCATTGTGTCTTTTGTAAACTCAGTTTCTAGAGAATGTTTTTCATTTTTCATGGTTTTTAAAAACTAATCAATTTGCCTTGTATAATTTTTAGAAAATGAGGTTTCTTTTGGTGATAATGTGTCTTTTCTCACTTTTCCTCTTTAGTCTTCTCCAATTAGAGGATTGCTCGATTTCCAGAGCACTAAACTGCCCTTCTCACTGGTTTATCTCTTTTTTGTATGGTTTCTTATTGAAACTCCAGGAAATGCTCTACTCAAAAAGTTCGACCTTTAGCTCAGATATTTTCATAATCTCCAGTTCATACCATCATTCTAAAGGACATGTACTAAAGGTCAATTCTATGATTTTTTAACTTTACAGTTGTTTATCCTATCAATCACTTCATTTGAAAAAACTTCAACATCTTCTCCATATGATACATTATGATAAGCTCTTTTAACAAAAGACAACATATATGAGTATTATTTAGACATACAGAAAAATAAAATCCTGATGGAATTAGAAAACATTATATTAAGTGAAATATGTTGGACACAGAAAGATAAATACCATATGTTTTCTCTCATATGAGAAAAATTTTAAAAATGTATCCTGAATATAGAATAATGATTACTCGTGATTGGGAAGGGGCATAAAAATAGGCTAAATTTGATCACAGCAAGATGTATGCATGCATTGAAATATCACACTAAATCCTAATTCATATGTACAATAAATACATATAAATATAAAAGAGAAGGGAAGGGAAGAAGGGAAGAACAAAAAGAAATATAAGGACATCACAATTTTTTCTGATGATCACACTGTGGAGAATACTCAACTATCTTCTCCATTCCATAGCAGACTGATCTGGCTTTCAAAAGTCAGCAGTTATTTTTCTAGAACTTTCTCTAGCAGCACACTTGTCTTCTGCCTTGCCTATACAACATAAGATGTGCCAGAGAATAGAAGCACATAGAAACAGCATTTAAGCAATGGTGGGTGGAAGTTGGTATATATCAACATACCAACTCCATTTTCCTTAGGTGTGGTAATTCCAGGAATTCTCTTTCTTACTATTTCTTATAAGTCCCCAGTGAAAATAAGATTTTACTGCTTATAGCAGTGACTTGCTTTATAACATTCTTTTAATTGGCTGTTTTCTCTTCCCTCTCTCAATTCTTGTCTCAGTGTAGCATCCTCCAGAAGCAGAAGCAGAGACAAAGAACTAAAATACACATTATTTATTTGAGAAATGCAAGGATCATTGGAAGTAGAATGAATAACAGAAGGAAATGAGCTATTCAAGTGTGTCTTACTAAGTTGTTAACAACAAGTATGTCTGATTGAAAAAGGACTTGTGTCCTCCAAAAGAAGGATGTGCTGGAATTATGTATCAACTTCTATAAGTTATTGATTAAGGGCATCTGGGGTGCATTTATCTTCCTGGTATTTCCATCCTGCCAATCACACAAGCAAAGTGACATACATATTAAGAAAACACTTCTGGGGCTGGGGTTGTGGCTCAGCGGTAGAACACTCGCTTCCCAAGTGTGAGACCCTAGGTTCGATTCTCAGCACCACATAAAAATAAATAAACAAAATAAAGATATTGTTCCCATGTAAAACTAAAAAAATAATTTTAAAAAAAGTAAACATTTCTGCATGGAGATGCAGATATTGGCCTCTGAAAATCAGAACAAATATGTTGAAACAAGAGGATTTAAGGATATTGAGCAATGTACTATCTGCTATCTTCCCCACTTTCATACCTGAGATTATTTCTAATAAACTACAACTCCTGGTTTTTGTTTCAGCAGTAGCTCTTGCAGGATCCCAAACTGAGATAGCCAATTTCAGTTGTAAAGACAAACAAGTTGCCCAAATCTGAGAAAAGTTAACATATATATGCAAGAAACATGTTTTGGAGGGCAAAATATTTAGGGAATGTCTCCCAGAAAAGATAAAGATTGACATTAGGGCCAATAAAAGTAAAGGAGAGAAAGATGAGAAGAAGATGGCTAGTGAAACATCAAGGGCAGGGTAGCCAGAGATTTCTGATTCAGGTAGAGGTCGTAAGGTTTTGTGTCTATATTTACAGAGTTAAAACAATAATAATGCCAATTTAAAATGAGTCCAATTTTTAAAATCACATGCAATTCTGAATTCTTAAAAATATAAATGGTAATTTATCTGTATTCTAAATGACTTGTCAGTATGTAACACTTATTTGTGCTACATGTGTGCATATTTTGTTATATTTTCATTGGTGATTAATGGAATTATTAACATAGAAGTTAATTTGAAGAATCCGTAAGTTGTCTACTGCTCAGGTACATATGCTGGTTTCAAAATTTTGTAACAGTTTAGAATGATTTGAGATTTCTTCTGGTAAAATTTATGTCTTCAATTCCTGTAGTACTTTATATTCCTACATTTAAATAGTGGATTTGTGATAAGTATTCAAATACTGTACATGTTACATGAGATTTATATAAAAGTATCCAACTTTGAGAGTTATTATAAACAATATTATTTTTAAATTTCAAATTCCATTTTATCATTGCTGGTGTATTAAAATATGTACATTGAAAACATATTTTAAGTAATGTTTTAGAAAGACCCTTTCTTTCTTACCTTCCTTCCCCTTTCTCTCTTTCTCTTTTTCTAGATATCTAGGTTTTTCTACAAAGATTTCTTTCATCTATGAATAGGAAGAGTTTTGTTGGTTTCTTTCTGATTTTTAGGCCTTTTATTTTATTTTTCTCTTTATTTCACTGGCTGGCACTTCCAATATTAGTTTGAGTTAAGGGAGATAGGAGGCATTCTTGCTTCTTACAGATCTTATTGGAAAGTGTTCATTACCATTAATTTTCACAATAACTAAGTTTATTGTAGTTATTCTTTATTATGTTTAATAAGTTCCTTCTAGTTATAGCTTGTGTAGTCTTTTATGTTTTTCAGGAATAGAGGGTGAATTCTGTCTCAGGAGTTTCTGCTCTAATTGGCATTATCATATGATTTGGGTTTCTTTTCTGTTAATATGGCACGTTACATTGATTCACTTTCAAATATTGTACTATCTCATCATTCTTAGGATAAACTTAATTTTTTCACATACAATTCTGGATTCCTTTCACTAATATTTTGAGAGTTTTGTGTCTATACTCATGAGAATTACAGCATGTAGTTTTATTTTATATTATTGTCTTTTTTGGTTTATAAATTAGAGTGTATAGTTATATAATTAGGGTGTATATTACTGCACTACAAATTATCACAACTTTAATGCCCTAAAACAATACCCATTTATTACCTGAATTGTTTTGTTGCTGTAGTTGTTTGATAAGAGCAAGGTTTTAGTCAGAAGTGTGGGCATAGCATAACTGAGCTCTTAGGATTTAAGCAGACTAAAATTATGGGAGGTGTCAGATGGGCTGTAATCTTATCTGAAATTTTGGCTCCTTTTTTTAAGTTGCATTAATTATTGGAAAAATCAATTTAATTTCAGTTGTGGAATTTATGAAGGCTATATCTACATGGACAACAGAAAAAGTCCCTTTGACATATCATTTAATGGCCTATCTGATTAGCTCTGGCCAACTCAGGATAGATTCCCTTTTGATTACTTCAATGTTAAGAGATTAGTAACCTGCTCATGGTAGTGTTATTTTACCATATTCACAGTGCATGCTTTATACACTCTAAGTTTTTTAGCAGCATTACTAGGTAATACAGGGAGATACCTTTAACAAATGCAAATTTTAATAAAGTCAAAGAGAATGTGTCTGGATTAAGGTTTAAAAAGAGAATTTATAATGTCATTAATTTATTATAGGCCAACATACAAAACTATTTTTCCCTTTCAAAATATATATGAATGCAATTAATTTAGTAACATTTTTATCATGTTACATAATTATTTTGGTATGTGTTTTCTTTCTGTTTCTTACAAGCATGATTATGTATACAACTTTCAGGAAAATTTCACTGCTGATTTCCTTTTCTTTGTATTAAAATTTATCTCATTTCATGATTATTAATGGAAAATATTTTTTATTAATAGAGGATAACAAATTAGCAAACAATTGCATTTCAGGATTCTAAAGTACAAAGGCTGCCTAGCACAGTGGTGCACACCTGTAATCCCAGTGGCTCAGGAGGCTGATGCAGGCGGATCACAAGTTCAAAGCCAGCTTCAGTAACAGCGAGGTGCCAAGCAACTCAATGAGACCCTGTCTCTAACAAAATTACAAAATAGGGCTGGGAATGTGGCTTAGTGCTTGAGTGCCCCTGAGTTCAATCCCTGGTACCCGAAAAGAAAAAAGTAAGCAGTCTGTATTAGAGCAAAAAAATTAGTATAGGAGAGATATTTTTGAAGAGTTGACATTAGTAGAAAACATCAAGTAGTTGGTCATCTTAAGAGATGATTATTATTTACCTCTTGGCATTATAAATACATTAATAAAAGGAACATTGAAAGCAAAACAAACAAAAGGAGTAACAAATAATTCCAAAGAAAACAACAAGAAGAAAAGCATAATGATATAAGTGTAGCTATCTGTGAATGGTGCCTGCATGTATGTAATTATATACAAGTATATTTATGTTACCAAAAGGTATAACTTCTGTGGCATATGAATCTGATGTATTCATCAATTTATATCTTCCTTGGTGCATGAAAATAATAAACATCCCACTGTCCTTGATTCTATGTACAGCCAGTGATTATATCTGACCATTGGATTGTGGAAAGAAGTGATTATAAAACTTCCAGATATTTTCTACAATATCTCAAAATCTCCTCCACCTTGATTTTCCCTCACATGTGGCAGATACAAGCCTCTACTATAGAGGTCTTTGACACAGTACTTAGTTTGGAGCTGTTTATATCCTTGAGCATTCATGAAAGGAGAAATTCCCAAAGGATTGTACAATCAAGAAAAACTACATTAGATTTCAACTGAAAAATAAATGTGTATTAAGTTACAAAACTCTTTGATTATTTATTATCATATAAAAGTTGGGATTCCTGAGTCTAAATTGCACTGGAAGAAGAAAGTAAGTACAATGACTCAAAAGAGTAGGTATTTATTTCTCACATAAAGTACAAATGAAGGTGAGAGAAGTGGGATGATATCTATTTTCTCCAACCAATTTATATATATATATATATACCAATTCATATATATATGAATTGGCTCACATGAATATTGAGGAGACTGGGAAATCTAACATGCAGTGTGGGCCGGCAGGCTGAGTCCCACTGCTAGAGTTTCAGTGGAAAGCCCTATTACTAGAAAATTCCCTCCTGATCTGAGAGGCCAGTCTTTTTTGTTCTACTAAAGTATAAAGGGCAATTTGTTTATTCAAAGTTTACCAATTTAAACACATATCATCTAAAAGTACTCTCCAAGTTGAAACAAAATTACATATTATATTTATTTTTCCTTTCCATGATCATGGTAGAAGTGTTTTCAACTGTTGTTTGTGTTTGTTTGTTTGATTTAATCTACTGAAAGAGCCTTAGGAGAAGGAGAAGAAGTAGAAGTTAAAGAAGGAACAGGATTATTGATAAAATAATTTTCCTGAATTGTGTACAAAGTTCAGATGGAGACAATAATCTTTGTCAAAAGATAAACTTCATCTGCTGAGAAGAGAGAAAACTCTAGTTCTCTATATTTCTACCCAATTTCACTCTCCAACCTCCACCCCAAAAATGACATCATCAATATCTAAAATAGTACAATCTTTTTGTTAAACTTCACAACATATCCTCCTTCCCCATTCACTCTCTGCATCAGCAGCAGAATTACTGATCCCTCATTTCTACAACTCTGTTAGTGGTCAGATCAAAAATAAAGAATAAATAAGTAAAATATTATACAAAGCTGGCAAGTTTATAAATTCTCACATACTTCTCAGTTATTATTTCAAAATTCTTCTTTATTTTAATTCCCTCCTAAATTTGGTCTCCTAAGTATTGTTGGGTATAATTTTTTTAAAAAATTTGTTAATAGGATTCAGTACAAAGTCATAATGTTTAGCTTTATCCAGGCATCAGTGAATATTAGAAGCAAATTTCTGGAACCAAAGGTGATATCAGCATTCAACTTTGTTTTCATATAATTTCTTCTTTCCTGTACACAAACTTGATTTAACTTACACATCGATTCCCTGAAATTGTACTACTTCCAATGATCTTGTGGCACAGTCAATAATCTTTCCTCTGAATCCATACTCTTCAGTCTCTGCAATATTTCATTATGTCCATCATATCCTTTTTGAAATGATCTCATGTCTGGTTTTTAATACTTTTTTGTTCTGTTTCCCCAAACTTCAAAGATGAATCAAAATATTTCTCAAAGTTTGATTTGTTTTTTCAAAGTACATTTTATAAATGAGATGTTTTTCTTTTGTACTCACAGTTTCACATGGAAAATGTGAGGAAAAGATAATGGCTTTGTATCTTAGCCAACTCTTAACAAGGCTTTAGAAGTGAATATTCTTCAAAAGATGTTATTTTCACTAGCTAGCTAGCTAGCTTGGATATTTTGAGCCATTTGGAAATAATATTATAGAAAACATTACTTAGTAAAAATGAAAGGACTATACTACTTTGATATCTAATGAAGGAAATATAACTGGTTTATCAACGAAGAAGACAAAAGTTGATATAGATAAAACTAGTGAATAGAATTATATGTATGCTGCTAGGGCTGAAATTAAAGAACTTATAAAACACAGGTAGTTTTAGTCTTAAAATCAGCAAAAAGGAAAGTGTTTTGCAAAATTGAGGCTATCTCTTACTTGGACAGCAATGAGACTGACTATAATAATTATCATGCATATAAAGTTTCCTTATAAGAAATAGAATAATAAACTACGTTTAAATCACAAAGGAAGGTTTCAGGCACAAAATAAATTAAAACTTCAATTTCTCTGTAAAGGTCATTAAATGGGAAGAAGAATTAATGAGAATTTTTTTTTTTAAATAGAAGACTATTCCTTCAGTGTTTTATTAGCCAGGATTGATACCAATTTATATGATCTGGAGTAAACACCAGTCAAGGAGTTGAACTGTACAAGTTCTTAAAAAAAATTTAATGCTATGTGCTAAGAGCCAAGGGGACCAGAATGAACTCACAAACAACAGGGTTAGGATACACTAAGAAAATAATAACCACTGGAACAGACATTAAAGCATTATTATAAAGAAACATTCCTTTCTTTCTGTATCAATTTTCAGAATATATAGAAAATACATGAAAACTCCTATGCAGATATTTGGGATAGATAAAGACTTGAAAACATCAGAAAGGAATCAAAATTTTTAGGTCAAATTTTTTAGGCCTTTTATTGAGAAGATTATGTCACTAAGAGGCAAGCTCTTTATGTAAATTTTATTTCAAAGTTTGGTTAAATCCTCACTAATAATCTCATTGCAGAAACATTGTATGGGGATGGAGAAAGAGAGATTGTAAGTAGATTGTTATTATTCACTTTTATTTCATAATATTGTTTGTTTGTTTTTTCCTACTGGCAAGTATACAGAAAGAGAAGTTCACTTCTCTGTCTTTGCATAACAGTTTGAAAGAGAATTACATCATTGACCTAGAGGTGAAAAACAGTCTCGTGCTAGCTCAAACCTTTGATCTATCAACACACTAACAATATTATTCTTGACAGAGATCCAATGAATTTTAAATTTGGTCTCTATAAACCATTTATAGCTATAAGCAATCCTCACAGGCATCCTTATTCTGTATTATAAATCCTTCTGGGCCAGATTTTTTACTCTGTCTCCATTTCATCAACATGTGAAAGAAGTTGAATATCAATTTCTTTTAAAATTTTTTGTCCCTAGACACATGTAACCATATTCAATAAAGAGTTTGCTAGAAAAAGTAAAAGTTATTCACAATCAATTGTCCCTATTGTACCAAGCAAATTCAGTTGAGACTGCAATGATGGACACTTTACAATGAGAAAGGAAATACATTGCCTGGATGTTTTAGAATTTAGCCTGAGTACACCTTCTCAGAGAATATAAAATGCTAGAACTCTAAGCAATACAACGCTTTGAATAAATTTCATAAATTTTTACAAAGAGGAAAACATTGCCATTTTGAAGGATGACTCTTTTGTTTTTGCCGTAACTAGAATCGAACAACCTTAAAAGGAAGAACTTGTTTTGAGGTTAAAAAGTTCTTTATAGTAAAATAATATCTCCCAGAGTTGAAAGCTAAAGTCCAAGAGGGAGAGTAAAGGAAACCACAATGACCTCAATCAGTCAATGCTGCACTTGTGCCATATTTTTGTTTAATTTAATCATACACTAAGAATAAAAGATGTAAAACCTGATTAGAAAAAAAAAAACTATCTCCTTAGTGAGAATTCCTATAATAATCTCATGTTATATTCTAACTTTAGAGATTAAATTTCATTTTAAATTTTGTCTCCCAAATGTAATTGATAGCTTTCAATAATTTGTCCTTCACATTGTCATTTAATTTTTATGCAAATAATTATTGAAAGACACACTAAATACCTTGCATATGTAAAACTGATCTAGACTTCAACAGGTAGAGCAAATCAATACTTGATGTGACTCTAGGGAAAAAAAGGAAGGATATTAGGAAAAGTAAACCAATAAAATGATTGAGTTATAAAGTAAAATGTAAACTTTCAAAGAGGTTATACACAGAAAAAAAAATATAGATTGATTCCCATAAGTGTTCAATTGCACATTTGTAATGATTCCATAGTTTCTTCTAAATGTTTGGAGATAAATTTGAATTATTTTGGGCATCACAACAAAAAATAACTTGAGTTACTTATACATATCTCAAGTGTCTTAACAAGGTATGCACACATTATACCATTTTTATAATAGTATAATGTTATACCAGATGCTACTAAAAAGCACACAACAAAAAATGGAGAAATAAAAAGAAAATTCTCTCTTTCAACAGGGAGATTTGTAACAATAGTAATTTTACCCTCCTACTTGGCTAGGCTATGGTGACCAGTTGTTTTTTCAAATACCACTCTAGACTTTACTGTGAAGGTGTCCTGAAATATAACTGGCAATTAAATGAGTAGGCTGAGTAGAGCAAATTTATTTCCATGATGTGTATAACCCATGATGTGAGGTCTCTTTGAAGGCCTCAAGAGAAAATTCTGAGGTTCCCCCTTTAAGGTTTCTGCTTTCAGAATGCTTGGAGACTTAAGATGGTGATATCATTTCTTCCCTGGGTCTCCATCTTGCTGGCCAGCTCTGAAGATTTTGGATGTCATTTACCCACAATCATGAGTCAATTTCCTTGACATAAATCTCCCTCTCTCTCTTTCACAACTATGCACCATGATCATTATATTGGTTCTGATTCTCTAGACATCTCTCACTAATGCAGGACATCATTCATAAATTTTGAACTCTCTATGCTCTCTTTTCTTGCTATTCCTAATTATATGGACTCTCACTTGCTTTTATATGTTTATAAATATTCAAAGATCAAATTTTCAGGATGCAACATTCCTAGAGAGCTTTATTAAAGAATTATTGTTGAGGGCTGGGGATATAGCTCAGTTGGTAGAAAGAATGCTTGCTTCACATGCACAAGACCCTGGGTTTAATCCCCAGCACCACACAAAAAAGATTATTTATTGAAAATAGATTAACATAGGAATTGTTTCAGCAGCAACAAAAATGGTGGTAAATAAGACAAACCTTCTGTTTTTATGGCATTCCCACTCTCAACATAGATTGTTTAGGAACTCTTGAAAAATCATTAAGTTTTTAAAACAACTATATATAAAATGTTATCCAATGTTAATAATAGCTTATAACAAAAGTTTCTTAATAAAATTAAATTGCTTCTAGTAGAAGTGGATTTTTTTTTTCATGAAAGCATTAATTATTTGAAACTTTCATCTAATATTTAACATCCATAACAAATACTTGATATAATCAACTTAGAAAAGATTTATTTTGGACACAGTTTTAGAGTTTTCAGTCCATGATTCCTCGGTCTTATTGCCTTTACAAGTGTATGAGGCAGCACATCACTGTGGGAGCCTGAGCAAAACCACTCACCTCATGATCAGAAAGCAAAAGAGAAGACAAAGAAAGGGCAGAGGCACTATTCCCCTGCAAGGTCATATTCCCAGAGATCTGAAGATCTCCCAATAGGCACCACCACTTAAAGTTTCCACAACCTTCCAATGGTGCTGTGCAAGAGACCAAATTTCATTTCAGTCCAGATTATTGCACATATGAAACTATGAGCATAATATAATTGTTTCATTAATTCATTCTTTTCTAGACTTATTTAATTGATTTATCTCTTGTCATGTCCAAAAAGCATTTTTAGGACAGTTTGAATAGAGGCAAAGCAACTGTAATTGTAATTTATGCAGTGAATAGTGTGAAACTCAAAAAAAAAAAAAAAAAAAAAAAGAAAAAAAGAAAACTAGATACAGAGAAACCATTTTTTCCTTATTAAAATTTAAACTTGAATTCTGCTTTTTAACAAGAAATCATTCATTTTAAGTGGTTTTATAAAGTAGTTGCGTTTCTAATTCACTTTCTAGTTCCTAGCTGCTATTTCTTCCCCTAATTGAGGACTTCATTATTTCTCATTAGGATTATACCAACAGATTCTGAACACATTCCAACACCTTCCACCTCTGCTACCTTAAAATCAGTCTATCTACCTAGATGAATATGTAATTCCTTTATTCAAAAATTTTCAGCAATTTCAAATCTCAAACACAGCAAATCTCAGATATCTCCACTCTCAATCTGAGCCCTTTACATCTAAATCTACAGAACCAGAATAATGGCAGTAATTCCTTTAATCTTATGTTCATCTCTCTGCATATATATAGCTTACTTATAGTGCTTTGGATACATTTAGATTAAATCATCACTTGGATCCTTTATATACATATTTGTTCAAATTCCTCTTCTGAATAATCACTTTTAGTTAAAATACAATGTATTCTTCAAGATATGGTTCAAAATATAGTGTTCCAAAAAGTGTCCTCAGTTCTCTGAGTGATTCTTTTCATTTCTTATGCTTTTAGCTCTCTTCCAGTATTGGTACTACTTTTACCCTTATCTTTCTTCTCTACTATAAGAAAAATTATGTTTTACTTATGTTACATTTCTCCCAACTTATCATAGAAGAGTGGTTTGATAATTACTTGCAAAGTAATAGCTCTTAGGTAAACACTTGACAAAATAAAATTGGATTTCTTTTTTTATAGGCCAGAAAAACCACATATATGACGTGGCAAAAATTTTCAAACAATAAATAAATAAACTAAATCTAAAATTACCATATCTCTTAATAAATAAGTACAAATTGGAAATATATTCTGAATTCTGACAACTGAACTACTAAAACCAACGAGTAGTTGCTGAAAGTATTCATCTTTGGAAGTTCTATAAACCTAGTTATTTCTGAGGCCCCAAATGTGCCAAGCATGAAAAGATACAACCAGAATTTGAATACAAAATTAAGGTCTTGGCCCGGCATGGTGGTGCATGCCTGAAATTCCAGCAGCTAGGGTGGCTGGGACAGAAGGATCACTAGTTCAAAGCCAGCCTCAGAAAAAGCAAGGTGCTGTTCAACTCAGAGAGACCTTGTCTCTAAATAAAGTACAAAATAGGTCAAGTGCCCTTGAGTTCAATCCCCAGCACCCCCCTAAAAATTAACTAATTACTGTTAACTCTGTATTTATAAGCTAAAGAAATAATATATCAATGAAAGGAGGCTGTTCAATCTAGCATACGTAGGATGCAAAGAAGTTTAGTAGTGTTTAGAGAAAGGTCTTTGGCTTCTAAAAATATATTTTGTCGAAAACCTTGAATAAGACAGGGGTCAATAAGAGGGCAAAGTAGCAGATGTAACCCTTCACTATGAGATAGGTTTCATTTTAGGCTCCAGAAATATTATAGATCTGCGTAAGCCTATATTCCAGATTCTGACCCACAGTTGTTCCATAAGCATCCATGCCTTAATACCATTACCCATGAAACAGTAAGAGTGCCTGTGCCACAGATTTCTGAACCTATGACACCACCACCACCAGACCTCTGAGCCTATATTCCTCTATTAAGGTCCATGCTTCAGAGAAGCTCAACCCTGCTCTATTGGTATTACACATCAGGTAGTATGGCCACTATTACCATAAGTGAGCTGACAAGCTGGACCTAGCACCAAGATGGATGCTTTTGCTACAGCTTCCTTGATGGGAGAAAGAATTTTGGAGAGCCCAGCAACTTTCAGTACTGAAGACCTCAATATCCCTGGGAACTCTTCTGGACACACATAATCTTGACTACTGACATTCTTGGAAATCTTTGCCGAAAGGAACCCCAGCTGACAGAGTTATATGAAGACCATATAGCTATCTTCTCAGGAGAGCCAGAACCACTACAACCAAACCACATGGTGCCCTCATTCCCAACCATTGGGAAAGGTTTCCCCCCATTTAAGCCAGTCTGTACATTCTGGAAAAGATAATGGCCCTATCAAATATTCAGACAATGTGGCAGAAGAACAAGAGACATAAAAAATATAAGGAAAGACCCAGCCAAATATAATTTCTCAAAAAATATAAAACAAAAGGAGACCAATGAATCACCTGGCAAAGAATTAAAATATTTTGTTAAAGTGAAACAAACTTCAAGATACTACAGAGAATCTGTTCTATTAAATAAGGAAAACGATAAACTGCCAAAAAAATGTTTAAAATAAAGACAGAAATCACAAGAAAAGACCAACTGAAATTCTGGGGCTAAAGAACATGCTGAATGAAATGAAAAATGCAACTGAGAATACCAACAACAACAACAACAAACAGGATGAAAAACCTTTGAACTCAGACAATTATTTTAAAAATCTTAGTCAGTGAGGTAAAAGAAAATATAAGAAATGAAGAAAAATTATTTCATTTACAAGACTGTATACTTACAACAAAAAACAATCTAAAGATTTGTGTGGGTTTGGTTTGACAAGATTGTAGTTGTCTTGAGTTATAGATCCCATGATTGTCCCAGAATGACCTTAGTTGATTTGTATGAATAATTTCCCAGAAAACTACAAATAGACAAAGGCATAATAGAGGTATGTGAAAATTTACAACTAGACACTGGTACCAGAAATATACATGACTGTGATATTAGCTTAAGATGAACCCACTATATTCTGGCTTGAATGAAATCACCTTTGTTTAAGTACATCCTTTGTGACCAAAAATATAGGAATTCTGATGGTCTTGCTGGTGCCCAAGACCATGATTTTATCAGTAAGTCTCCTTATAAATTGCATTTTATGCAATCTTGGATCTGTCTCTCTTTTTCATTGATCTCAGGGCACCTTGAGGCTGAATATCATATACTGGGCCTGGTTGTCTCAAAACAAGATTCCTATCAAAATTCCAATGACATTTGTTTTTGTAAACATAGAGATAACAATCCAAAATAAGAATATAACAACACAAAACCCTAATAACAAAAGCAATCTTGAGCAAAAATAGCATTACTGGAGGAATCATATTCTCTAATGTCAAAATCTACTGCAAAGCTTTAGTAATCAAAACACCATGATGCTGGAATGAAAATAAATGCAAAGATCAATGGAAAAAAATAACCCAGAACATTTATGGTTGATCTCTGACAAATGATCCAAGAACAAACAACGAGGAAAGGAATATTTCTTCAAAAATGGAAAAAAATACATATCCACATGCAGAAGAATGAAACTGGACCCGTAACTTGTCCCATATCAAGAATTCAACTCAAAATGGTTTAAATGCTTGAATGAAAGGTGTGAAACCAAAAAACTACTAGGAAAAAAATATGAAGAAGCAGCTTGTATACATTGGTATTGACAAAGATACATTTTAATATGATGACAAAAGCATAGTCAGCAAAAAGAGATATAGACAAATGGGATTTCACCCAACTAAAAAGTTTCTGCACAAACTAAATAATCAACAAAGAGACCACCCACAGAATGGGAGAAAATATTCGCAAACCATAAATCTGATAAGTATATAATGTATATCTGATATGTATTATTCAAAATATACAAGTAATTCAAATCAATAATAAGAAAATAACATAAGTAGAAAATGGGCAAAAGATCTAAACAGACATTTCATCAAAGAAGACACATACATTTATAAAGGGGAAATAATTGGGTTATGAAAGCATTAACCCAATTAGTGAATTAATCCCCTGATGGGATTAATTAAATTGTAACGGAAGGGCGTAGGTTGTGGCTGGAGGAGGTGGATCATTGGGGGCATGTATTAGGGGTAAATACTTTGTATATGGCGAGTGGAATCTCTCTCTGCTTCTTAATCATATATGAGCTGTTTTACTCCACCAAACTCTTCTGCCATGATGTGCTGCCTTACTTTAAACCCCAAGGAATGGAACATGCTGTCTGTGGATTGAGACCTCTGAAACCGTGAGGCCCAAAATAAACTTTTCCTCCTCTGCAATTGTTCTTTTCAAGTCATTTAGTCATAGCAGCAAAAAGAAGATTAATGTAACAATATGATTATGTTTATAATATTATATGTGTGACATATATCACATGTTTAATGATATTGAATATATACATATTGAATATGCACATATACATATATTCATTATGTATATATTCAATATATTTGTATATATGTGTGTACATATTAAAAATCATATATATGTATATGCATATTCAAAATAATTATGATCTGAGAAATGATAATTTAAATTACAAATATAACTTCACACTTATTAGAATGACTATTATCTAAAAGACAAAAGATAGCAAGTGTTGGAAAAAATAGAAATTTTTTCTAGAAAAATAGAAATTTTGTTCATTCTAGGAAGGAATGGAATTTTGCACAGCTATCATAAAAACCTTAAGGAGGTGTGTATATATATATATATATATATATATATATATATATATATATATATACTAATTCCTCTATTCCTCTTATGGTAATGCACTTATGGTAATGCACGTATTAATTCCTCTTATGGTAATGCACTCAAAAATGAAAACAATATGTCAAAAAGATATCTCCACTCTCATTCATTGTAGTATTATTTACAATCTTGATACTATGGAATCAACCGAAACATCCATCAATGTTTCAATGGACAAAGCAAAATGTGTCATGCAGAATGCAATATTATTAATCCCTAAAAAAGAATGAAATTCATTCATTCACAAAAGCAAGGATGAAAATGGAGGACATAATGCTTTGTGAAATAAGTCAGAAATATAAAAATGAATGCTGAATTTTCTCATGTGTGGAATCTAAAAAGTCAAAATTACAAATGGAGGGTAGAATAGTAGTTCACAGGGGCTGTCAGGACAGAGGAGGAAAGGAAATGGGGAGATGTTGGACAAAGTGTTAAAACAGGAGAAATAAGTTCTCTAGATCAATTATTCAGCATGGTGCTTAGTAAAAATTATATAGTTGAAAAGTTCTAAGAAAATTATTAATGAAATTTAAGTGTTCTTGGACACACACACTGAAAGTCAGGCTGGGCACAGTGGCGCACGCCTCTAATCCCAGTGGCTTGGGAGGCTGACGCAGGAGAATCACAAGTTCAAAGCCAGCCTCAGCAAAAGTGAGGCTCTAAGCAACTCAGTGAGACCCTTTCTCTAAATAAAATACTAAATAAGGCTGGGGATGTGACTCAGTGCCCAAGTTCCCCTGAGTTTCACACCCAGTTCTCGCTCACAAAGAAAAGTCATGTAAGGTAAAGGATATGTTAATAAACTTGATTTATCATTCTATAGTATTTTGTACCATAAATATATATGATTTTATATTACTTCAAAAAGAATATTTAAAAACTTTTCTGTGATGTTACCACATTTATGTGTATGAATATATGCTTGTATCTGGGCTTGTGTATAGGTCTCAGAAACATGAGACACCTGGGTCAAGGAAGAGTTCTTTGCCAATACAACTAAATCAATGGGTAGAGTCACATGATGAGCATTCAAAGCAAGGTGGTGGAGCCTATGCAAACTGTCTACCTGCATGAGTAATGGCTTACTCCCTACTTACTAGGAAAAGGATGAAAAGTGATGAATTTCCTGTTTTTGTATGAGCAAGATGTGTGCCATCCCCTTCCTTCCTGAAAGGATGGTAAAAAAAAGTTCTCTTCTTTGAAGATGTGTTCTAAAAGATCCTAGTCTCTTATTCTAATTCTTTAGGACTATAAATCCATATCTTTAAGAGAAGGATATCTAAAAGTGTCATAATAGAGAGATGTCTACAAGACCATGATTTGTCTTTCTGACATGTAAATACCTAGGGAGTAGGATTTTAGTCTTGCTGACACCTTGGGAGTTTAACTTAGGATATGTCATTGGGCCTCTTAAATAGCAGTTTTGTTATTCTGTATCAGCACAATTAACTAGAGGAATAACTACAGGTCTAATTCTCATGGTATGCAAGGTGAAAAGTGTTTCTAGGGAACATGAATGTAACATCCCTTTGTTGTATAGATTCATATATCTGCAGAGGCTAGTGCGTTTTACAGGATCACTGAAAAATCTCCTCAGTTGGTATATTTTATTCAGGGATAGACTAGTATACATTCATCTTGGCCATGTTTTTAGATACGTATTAATTAAGAGATAGCATCTTTTATGCCTAGAAGTCTGGTGATAATTTCTTCTTTTAAGCTACAGAGAAAAATGCACTCAGTAGAGTACTTATTTCAAGTCTCTTTGCAAGTTATTTTTATCACACTAATGAATAAATTGCCATTCCCTTGACTAAACTATTTTCTTGTAGTATGGTCAGAATAAATCAGCCCAACTGAATATCTTTTCTGGATACAGATTAAATCTAACTTCTGTATCTATAAGGCTAAAAGCTAAATTTAACTCTTGGCTTTTCTTCTGATATAAAACTACCTTCAAATTTGGCTGAGGAGCCTTCAGATTTTTCTAAAGAATAAATACTTACATTTCTTCTTGGAATGGTCCACACATTCAGAATGGTTAGAAGTTTTGAAATGTTTTATCTCTCTTCTTTGTTCACATGAATTTGCTTCCATATGCTTACCAAAATAGATTTTAGACTATTACTAGAACTAATGATGGCCCAAACTGATTGAAAAAATGCCCATTCTACATGATTTTATTAAAATTAACATGCATCTCTCTTGTCATGAAAACCACTTCATTGACCAAATATTATGCTGTTCAGGATTATCACTTTTTATTTCTAAGTCCAAGTTACCTGTGGCAACACCTACCCCTGGGTGTCTCACTCTGTTTCCCTTTCTTTCTGTTCTTTTCTTTTTCTTTTCTTTTTTTTTTTCTTTTCTGTGTCCTTATTTATCAGTTTTATCTAACTGAGCCTACCCTTTCTGAAAAGTCCAAAGCATTTCAAGGAGAAATGTGTTTATTTACTTAGAAAAATCTGAAATCTGGTCAGCCAAATATCAGGGTAGTTTTTTTTGTTTGTTTGTTTTTTGTTGTTGTTTGTTTGTTTTTTATCAGAAGGAAAGCCAAGAGTTAAAATTTAGCTTTTAGCCTTGTAGCTGCAGAAGCTAGATTTAATAGGTATCCAGGTGGCAAAGGAACTCATGGTTATCTGACAATGGACAAGATCAAATGTGTATCTACCACAACCTAGGATGGATAAAGGTTTGATAGAAGACTCTTAAGCATTAATTAGGGAGGATATAATGATCATTACAAAGAAAACACTGTGTATATATGCTCATGCACACTAGTGCACATGAGCATTCTTTCACTTTTAATGGAGGACTTCCTAGAGCAACATATCCACCTGGCTGAAATTCTAAATTTTGTACATGCAAAACAAATGTTTTTACATTTTTACATGTTAAAGAAATGTTTCAGGATTTGGCTGCTCCTCCTCCTCCTCCTCCTCCTCCTTCCTCAGAATGTGTCTTCCGAAATATATTTTATAAAGATAATTCTTTCAAAAGTAGATTTCATTACTTTTATATCCTATTATTCCTTTCAAATTGTCCAACAACACTGGTACAATACAATATTCATTTTTCTATGGTAGTTTTTTTTTTTCTAATTATAAAAAAAGTATTCTCAATGAAAAAACATGAAAAACATCAACAAAAAATAAAAACCTCTTATGAATACAGCCACAAGTATTTTCATGCCTTCTTTATTTATCTTAATAAATATAAAAAGTTTGAATAAAATTTTCACTTTCTTTATTCTTTCCCTAAATTGAACCTTTGGGACAATTTATTTGAATATTAATATAACTCTGTATATCCTTTTGTCCTTTTTACAGATTCTTCTTGGCTAGCATATAAACAACTTTGGATTTTGACATGTTTGAAAATGTGGACTATGAGGTTAATAAATAAATATGAGTTGAATGTGGGGGGACATTCCTGTAATCCCATCGACTGGAGAGGCTGAGGTAGAATGATTGCAAATTGGAGGCCAGCATGAGCAACTTATAGAGACCCAGTCTCAAAATAAAATAAAAGCTTGGAGACGTAGCTCAGTGATAGAGCATCTCTGAGTTCAATCCTCAGCAGTACAAAAAGAAAAGAAAAGAAAACTAAAAATAATAATAATAATAAAGAAAAATTTTTAAAAAAACAAAGCAAGAAAGAATATAAAAAATATTTTTTTCTGAAGTTTTAATAAAATTACCTCTTAGAAAATTTCATGAATCAATAAAAAATAATTGTATTAAAACAGGATTTTTTTTAGAAAAATCTTAATGGAGAGAATAATTCCATGCAATTTTTAAGAGGATATGTATTGAAACTTGTTTGTGATTTTTAAGAATTATTGTTTTGGATGCTACATCACTGTTTTTTTCTACTAAATGTCTAATAATTGAATCTCTACATGATTTTCTTCTCTCAGACTACCGAAATTATGCATAATTCACCTTTTAAATATTTCCAAAGATCTAAGAGAATGAACATAATGCTTCTTTATGTTTGCCAAATTTCATACAGTACCTCTTAAAATCTTTTGTTAAATAAGAGATCAGTAATCAAAAATATTTTCTCACCATGAATATTTTCTTCTTCCTAGCTTATCAAAGGAAATAACAAATTATCCCTATTGATAATATTTCATATCTGACAAAATTGTTTTTATATGAGTATACATACATGATTGGATGATTGAAATCTTCTCTACTTAATTAGAAAAATAATATTACCCATCTTGACATAAACTCCCTCTGTTCTTGTCAAACTATTAACTATAAAAATAACAAATCTTTGACTAACTCATCAACAAATATTTCCTTACATATATCACACCATTGTGAATTTAATAGTCTAGAAAGTGTATAAAGAGAGAAAACTCTGATCAAAATCCTAGGTTTTTATTTTCAACAGAAACAGCATTCTGATTTCTCAAAATATTTTTGCCTAGAACTTACCCCACAAACTTTATGCATATAGATTAGAAATGAAACTTGCATATGTATATTTTTAAAGAATTCTATTTGTTCTAATTACAACCCAAGAATAAATTAGAAGGTGTTGCATTTCTAATATAAGTCTTAATTAAAATGTACATTTTTTTGTTGGTTACAAAATCTGGAAAATATCAAGTATATTTCTGTAAAAAGTCATAAAAATGTTCATTGGAGCTTGAGAATCAGTCAAAATACACTTTAACACTTCCATTCATCATTTAATTGACTAAATATCATAAACATCACTTTTTTATTACACTGTTAAAACTAGAATTTACTAACAAAAACAAAAAGATAGAAATGTCTTTTTACTTGGAAATTTATATGCCCATTAAATATCACCTTGGTAAAAAGGAAATAGAAACTGGAGTGTAAAGATAATGACAACAAAACAGCGTATCACTCAATTTATGGGTGCAATAAAAGGAGAGCTTGGGTAAATTCATTGCACTGAACATTCTCATCAATTAAAAAAAGAGAATAAAAATAGCTGAGTTAAGTGACAGCTCAAAAATTATAAAAAGAATAACCAAGGAAATAACAAAATACCATAAATTAATATGAAAACATTAATCATGAGATATAAAATTTAAAAAGTAGATTTAATTATTAAACTTGAATCTTTGAAAAAATAATGAGATAGGAAAATTCAAGAGTATCCTTTATCAAGGAATAAAAGAAGGTATGAATAAAATAATAATTGAGACAGGCAATGAAATAAAAGTGTTATTTACAAATAATTCAAAGATAATTTGTCTAAGGAATTTTATTTTGAAAATGTAGATAAGATGGACAATTTCCTGGAGAAAGAAAAGTTGATACTGAGTTATAATGCTTTAAAATAACTTTATTTAACTTAAGGACTTTGGAAATTTCATTCTAAATACTTTCCTTTTATCTTTTCAAATTGGTTCACCTTGCTTCTCAACACTTATGTCTGCCTCAAGATGGTGTCCTCTGAAGAGTACAGTAATGGTCCCTCTTAAACTCCAACTTTTGACAGTATTCTTGACTCTGGGACCATGGTTTCTACAGCAATGGAAGTACTGATACAATTTTTTCCTCTAATTAACTCTAATAAAATGATGGATTGCATAAAAGATCTTCTAAATATTGAACCATCTTTGCATGCCAAGTATAAATAACATTTAGTTATGATGTATATTTGTTTATTTTTATTTCACTGTTAGTTTCTATTTGTTTGTATTTTTTTAAGATTCTCAATGATGTTTTAGCACTTGCTCCATGAAAAATTTATGTAATTTACATGCAAAAATCTAGACTAAAAGTAAAATTCATACACATATTATCCACCTTCTATAAATATTAACATCCTGTTATTTTGTTATCTATATATCTCCCCACTCTATAGTGCCTCACTCAATTGTTCTTATCATAATTATTGTTTTGAGGTAAATTTACATCTATTGAAATGCACAAATCTCCTTTCTATTATCAAATATGGTAAAAATGGTACTTACTGTTATTTATTTCTTACAGTGCTACAGCTATTTGAAATCTCCTCGTCATGAAATAATATAAATCCTTTTGTTTTTACATTTTCCTAATAACATTTTTCTAGTGCTGGTTACATTATTATTCATAGTGGTACATCATCTATGGGGTCATTTCAGAATATTGGTTTCTAAAGATTCTCTCAAAAGTGTCAAAGAATGTTTTATTGACTCTAAGCATGCAATTGAGTCTTTTCCAGATCATGCAGAAGCAGTAACAATTTGCTTTCCATTCATATTGTATTTTCTGTTCAGAATATTATAGTGTTAAATTGAAAAGATACATATCCCAACCATGTTTATCTTCAACTCTTCATGTCATAATCAATGTATTCCTATAAAATGGTCCCTTTCAAAGTTAAGTAAGCCTCATCTTTACACATTGGTAATAGTGGGAAAAACAATGGAAAGGAATGTAAGTGGAGCAAAAAGAGCATTTTGGGGCTGGGAATGTGGCTCAAGCGGTAATGCGCTAGCCTGGCATGCACGGTGTCCACCGAAAACTGAAAAATAAACATTAAAATAAATTCTCTCTCTCTCTCTTCTCTCCCTCTCTCTCTCTCTTAAAAAAAAAAAAAAGCATTTTGCCAGAGGGTACCGAGGATTGAACTCAGGGACACTGAGCCACATCCCCTATCTTGTATTTTTATTTAGAGAAGATCTCACTGAGTTGCTTAGCACCTCGCTTTTGCTGAGGCTGGCTTTGAACTTCAGATCCTCCTGCCTCAGCCTCCTGAGCTGCTGGGATTACAGGTATGTGCCACAGCATCCAGCTCAAAAAGAGCACTCTATTTGAATGAGTTATACCTGTACTTGTCCAGTATGAATGGAAAGTCTCTCAGGACAGAAGATATTACCACAAGTATCAGAGGCAAGAAGGACCAGAAGGAGTTTTTATCACTGCCATGCAACAGTCTTAAAAGTCCTTATGGAGAAAGGCATGATCACCCTCACAAGAGTACTTGGAATGTGGCATGAAAAAAATGTGGAAGAGTTAAGGTGCTTATCCTGGGTTCAAGAGGGGAAAAGGACACAAGGTGAAGAATGCCTGTAGTCATGTCACTGGAGGAGACAGTTGGTCAGAATAAAGACAGGTGAAGTCTGACACAAAGACCCACATGTGTGACTTAAGCCCAAAGGTTGGAAGCAAACCCTCCATAACTCATAGCCCTGAAATCATCCTTCATCTGACATGAGCAAGAAACTCCCCTAACCACCCACGTTCTAGCAGCATAAATCTTTGAGATCATTGAAAAGAAAGATCACAGATTTAGTGAGAAAAATCTGTTTCTCAGGATGCTCTTCAGGGTCTGGGCCTCATAGGCTCAATGCTCTAAGTACCATAAAACAATAGCTGAATAAGTGCCTGTGATACATGGTCAGAGAAAACACACTGGCAATCTGAGAACAGGGCTGAGAAGGTCTACATAAAGCTCAGGTTACTATTCCCAGAAGGTACTATGAATCCATATTGGTCCCAAGACCTGGGAGTGAGAAATAAAGGGACCTCTTTGCCAATGGTACTGCATTTCAGCACCACATCAGCAAAGTTACTTTTGCTTAGAAGTTGCTTCCAGATTGCAATTACATTGGCATACTCAGAACCAGCATCATGAAGACCCTTCAGAGGTGACAGGAGCATCCATGGACGCACCTCACTTCCAACACTTGAGTTCCAGCTTTGAAAGTCCCTCTTTGAGACTCTGTATTTGCATAACCTCTGCTTATGCCTCTCTACTACAGCCCTAAGGGAGGTTACTTCTTGAAGTTAACTTGGGGTAACCTCAGTATTCCTGTCTTGCTTATTATGTGCTCCAATATCAGTGTAAAGAATTTCATCTCTTAAAAAATTAATATTTTTTTTCTGTTTTCACAACTGGACCCTGGACTGATAACACTTAAAAATCAGGAATAAAGAATTTGTACACTTAATGGAAACCACCTTTTAAAATGTTTGATCTAAGATAGCTTTCTAAAACTGTTGATTATGATAAACAATCTAGTTGACCACAGACCCAAATATCATTTTGTTTTAAGACAAACCCAAACATCATGTTCACTTTGTATTAAGATATATCTGTAAATGAAACAGATAGTTACCACTTGTAGATATTACTAGAAGTTGTTAAATGAAGAAAATATTTTAAATGCTACAGAATGCTTTTTGTGCTATTCTTATTCTCCTAATGATTAGTTCAATCATCACTTACAAAGAGACTCTAGATGCTTGACTACTTACATTCTTGCATTTATTTCAGTGTTCTCTAATGTTGAAATGCAGCGAGATATGTAATCACTGAAAAATAAAACCTTTTAAGTATTCTAAAGAGTTGATAAGATGATGAAGCTTAAACAAAAGAATGTTCATAATAGGATTCAGGCAAGGGCATTCTATACTTTATTAGATCCTCTATTGTACATAATCCTTGATATAACTAAGTGAGGTAAAAATAAATGTAATAAGATTAAAAGTGTACCACTCCATACCCAACAATATGTAGGTATTCATTTAAAACATCATAATACAGGATCAGTTAAGATTCCTTGAGGAAAAGTCATCAATTTTCCCCTCAGCTATAACTTCAGTTTTCAGTTATTTAAAAGGAGAAAGAATTTCCAACAGTATTGTTTTCTTTTCTTTTTTTTCAGCTTTTTTTGCTGTTATGACTAAAATCCTAACCAGAACAACTGCAGAGGAGGAAAAGTTTATTTGGCGGCTCACAGTTTCAGAGATCTGAGTTCACTGGCAGCAGGCTCCATTCCTCAAGGCATGAGGTCTGAACAGCAAGGCAGAAGAGCATGATGGAAAGAAACATGTTACATAATGCTTAGGCAACAGAGAAGGAATCCACCCGCCAGATACAAAATAGATACCCCAAATCTACACTCCCAAAGCCTACCTCCTCCAGCCATACCCTACCACTTCAATTACCACTCAGTTAATCCCTATCAGAGGATTAATTCACTGATTGGGTTAAGGTTCTCATAATCCTATCATTTTTCCTCTAAATCTTCTTGCATCATCTCATATGTGAGCTTTTGGGGAACATCTCACATCCAAAACATAACAAGTATTGACAACATAGAACCTATGCTCACTACAATGAAGAACTGAGACATCTTTTATTGGGCTTATTGCTGGTGTTCTTTACAAATTTTGAATCAAAATATATAGTTCTACTTACCATATATGAAATTTTATAGACAGTGCATTTATTTCACACTTCAGTATTCACAATGATGATAAACTATAAAAATGGAAAATAAAAAATTCAACCATATGATTTCAGTTTGCAATATGAGGATAGGAACATAAAACACATAATTTGAGAATTTATCTTATTTATTGATTTATCTCACAGAACATACAAACCTTACTAACGAGAACCCAATTTATGAGTGACAGAAAATTGTTCTAGTAATCCACTTTCTGGCCTAAATCAATTTTTTCCTAATATATATCTTCATGTTCTTTCATGTTAAATTAAAAATAGTATTCAATTTAGTAATTTTATAGGCAATCCTAATCTCTAAGTAGAAAAATCTAAGTATAATTTCACATTTTTTTAATATTTAAACTATGCTGGTACTAAATAGTAAATAATAGACAATGACAGTATCATTTATAAAGTATACTATACTATTTTAGAAATAAATTAACTAGATTATCTGAATTAAAGTTTTACTTAATAAAAAGAGGGGTTTTTTGCTACATAGATGTTTAATCACTTTACTTAAGAGATTAAAAATATTTAGTTATGCTTCAATTTGTTTCCACAATTCTAATTATACAGTTTATCCTATTACTAACTAGCTCTGTCACTAAGTTTTTTAATGGATTGTATTCCATTGTAATATTCAGTTTATATGTAACTAATCTTTAATCTTGACCAATCCTCCTAGAATGTTTTTAACATTCAAGAAATTAGCAGAACAAATTTTCACTCATGATATGAAGCTCTCCCTACTATTCTCGAAATACTTTGCATATAAATATTTAAGTTTAATAAAAGTGTAAGGAAGGAGCTGAACTTACTTTAAAAGTCAACAAATACATAAAATCTCAGGAAGAATCAGATATTTAACAAAGACTTAGATTCTTTACTTCTATCTCAACAACAAGATGATGTATTATTTATAGAATAATATTAACTTTATCATACAATTTTGTATTCACCTTCATGAATAAATCCTCAAAGGTTTATCTTAACAATGTGATCCTGGCTAACTTGTATTTATAGAACACTCAAGAAAAGCATTTTGGAAAGAAAATATGTGTAGTTTAACTACCAGGAGGCAAGACTCTTTCCATAAGTTCTGCCAAAAATAAATGCTAAACTTTTGTCCACAGTCCTGGAAATCTGAATTTCAATGGCCACAGAAAAGTAAAACCTATATAAACACATGCTGACTTTTGATGCATGATGGCATTATTACAATATGCATTGTAATATGATATTCAGTTCATTGTGTACATCATAAAAATGTTTTAATTGTTCAAAATACCAAATAAAAATACTCATTACATGTATAAAATTTTGTCAACTATTTGTACTGTTGTAAAATGCACATTTCTGTGCATTATCTTAATAAATCCTTTGCTGTCTAATACTAAATATTTTAAATTAAGTTTGACATGTATTAAATCAAATGATAATTAACAAAATACTGAAAGTAGAAGTTTAAAACTAAATGCATCATTTTATTGCACAAACACATGTACTTTAAAAACTTGTTGTTGTTGTTGTTGTTGTTGTGTGTGTGTGTGTGTGTGTGAATTTTTAATATTCCACTATGACTTTTGTTTCTGGCCAAGATGTATTATAGAGTGAATTCACCTACCTGCCTGAAGCAACCAAAAACTAGATGAAATGCACGAAGTAATGATTTTCAAGACACTGCCCAAATGGCAGTGAGACTGAGTACTGTGTTGTGGACAACAGACAGGATGATTCCTGTCCTTGTCTCACCTAGTGCCTTTCAGAATTTTCCCAAGTAGTGGTGCAGGAAAATAAACACAGGAGGAATGTGACAGAGGTCTGGGAGAGACGGAGCTGAGTATGGGGGAGAGTGATGCACTACAATTTATAGTATGGCATACTGCAGAGAAAAGAGCAGCACTGAGAGAACACTCTGGAGGTTAGTAGAGGTGCCCTTGAACAATTTTGCAGAGTATTCTTCTGAGTGTATGTATGAGGAAATTATTTGCAGCCATAGGAAGAACCAACTGAAAAGATTAGAATAAAAAAATGCTTACTGGATACAGGACCAGAAATAATGTCTGTTCTGTCAAGACAGATAGGAAGAACCCATAATTCAGGGTTGTCCATTAGAGCAGAAAGCCCTTCAATCATGCCTAGACTATAAGCACCTCTGAGTACTTCTAACAAATTTAAACCTAATGCTCAAAAGGAACAAACTGTTTCTAAACAACTTGTCTGTGTCTCAGAACAAGGTTCAAAATATCTTGTAACTGAATGTTAGAAGCAACAAAATCTATCATATATCCAAAGATTACCAAGCACATAAATAACCTGGAAAATGCAACACATGATAAGGAAAAAAGAACAAAATCAAATGAGTCTTCTCAGATATATTAGAATGTGTGGACAAGCATATTTCAGTTATTTTCAATGGCATTTCATATACTCAAACAGTTAAATAAAATATAGAAGATGTAGAGAGGTATGAGGTTAAAAAATATGCTAGAGAGCAGATTCAATATGGAAGAAGAAAGAATTATTAAACAGCAATAGAATATATCCAAAATGAAAATGGAGTTAGAGAATCCAAAAACAATGAAAACAACGTCAGTGAACATTAGGACAACTTTGAGCCTTCTAAAAAATGGGCATTGAGAGTCCTTATAGTAGAGGAAAGAAAGGAGATGATTAAAAATATTAGAAGAAATTATAGCCACAAAAATTTC
This sequence comes from Marmota flaviventris, assembly GCF_047511675.1. NCBI lineage: Eukaryota > Metazoa > Chordata > Mammalia > Rodentia > Sciuridae > Marmota > Marmota flaviventris. Next base: position 43,134,189 of record NC_092503.1, read on the forward strand.
CAAATGTGTTTTAATTTATAAACCTACAGAGCCAAGGGGCTCAATGAACCTACAGATTCAAGAAGCTCAGTCATATGACACAAAAAGAAAACTGTACCAAGGCATATCATATGAAAATTACTCAAGGCCATTGATAAACATAGGTATTTAAATGCAGCCAGAAAATAAAAGAAGCATTACATACAAAGAAACTAAAATAAAAATTATAGATTTAATGTCAGAATCTAAGGCAGTGAGGAGTCAATAACAATATTAAAATAAAGCAACCCCCACAAGAAAAAGAACAATTGCCCAAAGGATTCTATGTTCAGAAAGATATCTTTTGAAAGTACGCATAAAATAAAACTCTCTTCAGAAGTACCAATAGGAAATAATGTATTCCCAGTACACTCCCACTACAAAAATTAATAAGGAAAGTTCTTTAGAAAGAGGAATATGACATCAGATGGAAATGTGATATACTTAAAAAATGAAGAGTATTGGAAGTGGTAGCTACACAGATAATAAATAACAAGATTAAAAGTTGGCAAAGTCTTCAAATAAATGCTTTAATTAAAAGATATACAGATGGTGAATAAGCACATAAAATGATCCTGAATATCACCACTCTTTGGAGAAATGCAAACTAAAGCTAAAATTAATTAACACTGTACAACTAATAAAATGGCCCAAATAACAGACTGCATATGTTGATAGAGGCATGGAGGAACTAGAACTTCCCTTATACGTCTGTCTGGCAATAATGTATAAATGTATAACCACTTTGTTAAACAATTTGAAGTGCTATTGAAATGTTAAACATAAAGCTTCTATGTAATACAGTACATTAAATCTTGGGATTTACCGAAACAAAAACATAAAATTGTTCATTTTTGTCAAATGTTCATAGGAGGTTTCTTTGAAAATTTAAAATATTCAAATGTTCTTCAGTAGGTAAATGAATAAGCACGTATGGTATATCTTTAACCACGAAGACCTGAGTTTTCAATTCTGTAAATATTTCAACAAAATTGACACAGGTGCATTAAAATAGTTTGGGAATTCTAATCTATAACATATATTATATAAATTTATATTATTATTTATAATGATATATTATATAACATATATGCTATCTTTAAGTTTTCATACATGTTCTACATCTTGAACAATGACCAAATTGGTTAAAGCAGAACTTCTCAGCTATAAAATAGTGAAATGGTAATACCTAAAACAATGGAGGAATTTCAAAATAATTATTCTTATTATAAAAGGAGGACACATTATATGCCTCCATTTACATAATACTTCTAGAAAGTTCACTCTAACCTAAAGTGAATCAAATTAATATTTTTCTGAGAAAAAAGGCACAGACGAGGAACGAAGGCAGGAATTAAAACGGGAATGAAAAATGTTTGGAGTGTGGATGTATTCACTGTTGTGATTGTGCTGATGGTATCGAGGTTGTATACACAGTCCAAAACCTTCATATTGTACATTCTTAAAGCATGTAGTTAATTGCAAGTCAATTATACCTCAATAAAGCTGTTAATTTAATATATTATTGTACCTATGTCTCTTCTTTTACCCCATCCTTTTTTTCTAATTTTAATTATGCAAGAGAGTTTTCCCATATAGCCATGTACAAATAGCTGTTACAGAGAAAGAAATGTAAAAGAAGGAAAAACGTCTTTTAACTTCACAGTATTTGTCTCCTGAAAGAACATTACACACTCACTGTTTTTATGAAAATTACTCAAATTTCATTATAATGCTATGTATGTATCTATGTTTCCACAGTTCCAACTGTGGAAATGAGTGTGGCATGCAGGCACATGTTCTCATGACTTCTTCAGCAGTATTATGTCAGGTAAGTCAGCTCACCAATTGACATCAACTCCTACCCATCTAATGAATCATTCTAAAGGTCAAAGTCATTCTGAAAATGAAATGTAGTCTAAATTGTCTAATAAAAGACATTTAATAATCTAATATGTTATTAAGATATATGGTTAATTATCAGATTCAGAAGCATCTATTTTACATTTTTTGGAAAATTTCATTTCTTCTGTGGAAAACTTGTCTTCAATACCAGAGAATGAAAGTTCTATTTGCAAATACCTACACCACACACAGTGAAGTGTATTTATGTTTTCAAATTGGAGCTCTGTTTTAAGATTTGAGACTTTCTTCTGTTAAAAAAATACTGAAAAGAATGACATGGGAATAACGTGTGATTGTGTGTGTCACTCTCACGCCCATCATGGAATGCAAAACCCTTTTACAATTTATTAGTGATTCAAGAGATTTTTATTTTTTTATTTTTAATGCATTCTTTGCCAAGATCATTAAAAAAAAAACAAATAGAATATCCTAAACTCTTCAATTGTCATAACCCATGAGCAGGATTACAAAAAAAGCTAGACTCACCAAATACATAGGTCATCCAAAATTTATATCATGTTAACCACCAGTAAATTCAGAATTATAGTACATATTCAAAGTCAAGAAAAACATTCTTTTTACTAATGGATTTAAGTTTGAAGCTTCTCAGATCACTATAGGAAAGTGTGGGAGGAATATCACAGGCATATCATTTCTTATAACTTATAACAGAATTCTAGGAATTTATTTATATAACTACTGTCAGTCTTTCAGGCAGAAAAACATGTAGAAGCTGAAAATGTGACTAAGCTACCAAATTTAACCACTGAAAGAAATAACAATTGTTCAAACCTGGAATTTTACTTTTTGAGGTTATTTTGAAAGTTAAACTAAAAAATGTGGAATATTTAGAAGCTTACCAAGATATGTAGAAAGAACACTAGCAAATCTATGATTCCACAGTTTCAACTAATGAAAAATTTCCTACAGTCTGTACCAGCAAGATTGCAGCAAAAGGTTAAGAAGGGATGCATTGCAGAAAAATAAAGATCTAAAACCAACAGAAATATCCTTTTAATTTAATTAGCACTTTTAAATTTCCTTTCCTATGTTTATATGCACGAGTGTATATTCATGGCTGCAAGAAAGATGAAGATGGAAAAGAGGGAAGACGTTTAAAGATTGAGGTATTTTATAAATATTTTAAAAATTTCACATTAGATACTAGTCTCATGATATATTGGTAGAGATATTTTAGAGGATTATAAGCTGAAATGAATTTGGAAAATGCTATGAGCATGCTAAAAATAATAAAGAACTCTTGAAGGTTTCCAATTGCTATTAGCATCTTAAAGACTCTGGATAGTCAACAATAATTTGCTTAAATTACTCAATTCATAATATACCATACTCACAGTAAATTTCTTTCTTAAGTAAATGTTTTAAAATCATTTCTTAGTGTTAGTCATCATAAGACACTTGGGAAATACTATTCTGGGTTAATCCCTGAAATAAAATCACTCTATTTTAATAATACAGCTCAAGTTGCTTTTCCATGAGAAAAAAAAATGCATCTGATTTAGAATAGATGGAAATTTTCAGTATGTGTGTTTGAAGATTTTTTAAAATTAACCGTGAACCATAAGGAAGGCATATGGTTTAATTCTTATACGCTTTCCTTATAATGTTTTTAGATGTCATTTGCCATTTGTGCTCTTCAATGATTGGAGATCAGGACACTAAAAAGGAGTGGATTCTTTACTCGCTGAGACATAATAATTCACAAAAATGTAGTAAGTCATTACTCTTAAATGTATATGATATGAAAGCTATGTAAATGGCTAGCTACTTGATCATAAAAAATAAAGAAAGGACTTAAGCTTTTAATATTTTCAAAGAATATCTGTGGTCTGTGTTTCATATTTTGATAATACTTCTAGAGATCAACTTTTAAGACATTAGGCTAGATTGGGAACCATAGTAGTTTATTATTTAGAAGTACCAGTGAATCCACCTGGTCCCAAACTTCCTAATAATTAATGAGTCTTGTATCATGAAAGATACCTGTTATTAGTAGTATAATGGATAAATATTTTATTAATAATAAAGCATTATTGTTTATAAGTGATTTGTATCATAAATATGACCAGATTAAAGATAAAACATATAATAATACCCCTTTCCCTTGCATTCTAACATATTGTTCAGTGGAATAGAGAAAAGGAAAGCCAAGCTATTATGTATTAAATTAAGTTTCATTTTGAGTTATATTATTGGAATATGTTACACAGGTAAAATCTATCAATCATCCAAGCTGCATAAAAGAACAAAAATTCAAGAACTAGTCATTTTCTTAAGACACCCCTAATAGATGTAATTATGTGCATTACTCCATTGAAAATACCTTGATTGCCTTTAAACTATTTAACATGAATGGAATTAAAGACATATGTGGCATACCTTGTGGGTTACAGGCTCTATTGCCATCATCCTTCCAGTAAATTGTGAAGTCTAGAAGTTAAAAGTCTTATTTCTCAAGTCCCTTGCTTCTAGAGTTCTGGAAATAAATTTTATTCTGCAATCAAATATACCCATGTAAGATTTTGAATGAAAGTAATAGAGATACTCTTCCGGCTTTCCTGTTTTTCTACAGGCAAGTATAGTCATAGAGAGTCAACTATTAAGAGGACATTATAACTTTCTAAAGTCTCATCACCAGATTTATGGATGGCTGTGAGGCAACATTAGAGTTGGGAACAGGGGAGCTGAGGTAACTAACCCCAGCAGTTCCTGTGACTCCCTGTGGTCCCTTTGCTTCTTTCAGCCACCCTACCCAATAATTCCAAAAATATCACATACCCTGTATCTTATCTATTTCAGCTTAAAATATCAAAGGTGGTTTCTACTTGTGCTGCACCAGGACTACAATAGTAGTGACATAGAGCCAGACTATTAGAAAAAAAATATAAATCTGAGTAAACAATAAAATTTAATAAAAATAAATGATTAAAAATTATTAAAATACTAGAAATAATTGTGTTTTGTTTGTAATTCATGTGGAAGAACCTATGAATTTATTATCTGTAAAAGTTGTTAGGAAAAATTGGGGATACAATTCTGCTTTCCCCAAAGTTTCTTTCTTTATTTTTTAAATTTGTTTAACAATCATACTGTTTTCATTAATTTAGGGGAGAATGAAGTTGAACACATACACCACTTGTATCTCCATAATTATCAGTAAATGCATTTTTTGCCCCTTTCCTCTACTTCTAGAGAATAAGTATTAAAACTGACTTTTTAAAAGAAAAATACCATGTCTTTTATTATACTATTTTCCACTAGGCTGGTATTGAATAAAATAAGGATTACTTTAATAAATTATTGGCTTAAAATGAGTATAAAATTTTGAATTACCTTGAATATTTCCTCATTATGCATAATTTGAAATCCAATAAATGCTTTGAATATTTTTTGACTTTAAAAATATTATCTGATAAAATTCATTCATAATTATATATAAATTCCACAATTTCTATATGAAGAATTTATATTTTATATTATGAAGAATTTGTAATACTATAAACACCTCCACATTTATTTATAAAGAATCTTTAAATATGTTATCTCATATAACTCTCTTAATGATGCTATAGATTGCTGGCATCTTGCCAGGTAGGAAAAAAAATACCTGCTAAACTTAAGAGATTTAACTAAACTAGTTAGACAAGAGGGAAAACAAAATTTGGGGGCAGGTGATATGAATTGTGAATCATAGCTACTTTTTTTTTTTTTTTTTTTTGCGGTGCTGGGGATTGAACTCAGGGCCTTGTGCATGTGAGGCAAACTCTCTACCAACTGTCTACCAGCTGAGCTATAGCCCCAGCCCATAGCTACTTTTTCACATTACTATTATTGTTGCATATTCATGCTTCATGTTAACTCATTGGCATACAGTGATTCTATATAAAAATGAGAAGATATACAATCCTCAGCAAGAAATTGAAACTACATTATTAGCATTAATTTAATTTTATTCACTGGATGAAATCCATATTTACAGGAATAAAGCCTTCTATATATAATATATCATCATATGTATATAAAAATATTTATTGTACATAAACACATCCACACACACACACGCACACACACACACATACACACACACACATACACATGACTGTATAACTGAGGACTTTGTTCTGCCCAAATTCCTCATTGAATAAATTATATTTTATATTTTCTGGATAGTTGTGATGTTATTTTAAAGAAACAGGCCAAAATCTAATCAAGTAAGTTGCATATTACCTGAAGAATAATAAATAATTTAAAAAGAGGAAGAGTTTTCATATTGATAAGAAATTATTCAAGAGTTAGTTATTGTGTTTTGACTCTGGCCTACAGACAATGCAATTCAAGTGAATATATGTATCCTATCTTTAATTTATGATGAAGTCAGATTCAATAAGCTGATGTAGCTGAAAAATCTAGACTGTAACATCATCTTACTTTCCTTTTACTAATCAGATTTTAACCATGAAATTTCAATTTCCTGCTTACACAAAGTGGTGAAATCATATGCCTACATTCGATTTAATCTAAAAATACCATGTATCTAATGGGAAATTGAATTGTGATTTAATTCCTTCATACATAATTTAACTACTAATAGCAACATTGTCTCAGGATTGTTGTGAATAGTTACTGAATGAGTTAATACAATGAAGTTTGGAAAGAAATGTCTGGCATATAGAAATTGGTTGAGAAATGCTACATAATACTAAATAGTAATTAGCATATACAGAACTAGGTAAAAATAGAATTATATGCATGATGTGCTTAATCTTACAACTAATCTATGAAGTAGGATCATTTCTTTAAATGAGGAAAATGAGCTCATAGAGAATGCCATGAATTTTCAATGACTACTAATATTCCCAAATGCTCTGTAGATGAGTGATTTCTTACCTAGATAGATGATTCTTTACCTACCAGTTGCCTGTGAATTTGGCTGCAATGATTCAATCCCTGAGAGAGTAATACTTTTAAGAAAATAAGGTATTTAATAACTTTCTAAACCTGCAAAACTGGAGAGTCAACTTTGGAATATAATTAGTGGCCATACTGGACACTACCTTCTTATGAGATTTTGTTTGATCCCAGATGATAGCCCCATTTTATCACTTTATAAATTTGAGATTATTTTTCTTTCTTCTTTTTATAGAGTAATCATGAAATGTTAAATTCAGATCTTAATAATTTGTTCTGATCTTATTTTGAGAACACATCTTTACATTTTATTTTAATATCAAATCCCTTGAGAATATCTATGAAACATTTCCATGAACAGTTTAATTCAGCTTAATATCTAATTGTCTTGTAAACTGATTATCAATAGAATAACTCAGAAGGTGGGGCAGAGATCACTTTCCTGACTTCATGTTTGCCAATGAAAGACTTCCACTGAAATAAACTCTGGCCATTTTCTCTCCCTTTTTCAACTATTTCTCAAGTGAAGAAGAATCATACTTGAATGGGAGCTTTGAGGGTAAGGGAATGATCCCTTCCTTTCTTTGAATCTTTTTCTCTCAGCACCATCATCATCATTACTTCCATCACTGTCATTGACATCATTGTTACTGCCATTACAATTACTGTTTAACTTGCTTGCCTCCAGTCAGGATATATTCTACTTGGCCCTCAAAGATGTGGCAAGTTTTGGGAAACATGGTCTACTCCCCTGAATAGTGAAGCAGGAGGGCTAGAATTGTGCAGGGTGGTCTCTAACTGAGTAGGCAAGTCAATTTTATTCTGGAATTAATTATTAGTGAACTATAAGATTGCAGATTAAAAGCCACACTCTTCAAGCACTATTGTAGAAATAGAAATATCACTGAATTATAGACATCTACTTTTTAAGTAACTATGAATTGTGGAAGGGGTCTAATATTAATTCTCCTCTTAAACATAAATTAGTTGTGAAGTCAAATATCTTTCCCTTTCATATTACCATTCCATATAGAATTTTTGACACTATTTTCAGAAGCTGCTTACATACAAATTTTTCATTGATTCTCCAAATATGAAAAATATTTCACTGAAATACTGTGTAGAGTATTGTTAAAATACATGTTCCACAAACAATAATTGTGATAATTTTGAAGGAAACAAAAATGCAGCCACTTTTGCTACTATTTTGGCAGCAACTAGATGTAGCACATTTGTAGGGAACTCTCTCAAAGGGCAGAAAGAATAACATAATAGCTCATTTCTTTTATTTTTTTCATGACTTGGATTCATTTACATGAATAACTAATCCTCCTAAAGAGATGCTCAAAAGTTAATTTGCCTAAAAACACAATCCATTCATTTACAGAAGAGAATAAAAGGTTTTTCATATGTTTTCTAGGGTCAAAAATTTGGTTTCTAGGCAAAAGTCCCTAAAATAAGCAGAAATTTGAAATGAAAAAAGTGGAAAGATGAAAGTAAAGTATTTTGAAATATAGTCATTATGTACTTATAATTACCTGCTGAAGGGTGAACTCCTCCCCTACCTGGTACTAACTACCTGCCAGTTATTAACAACAAAAAGACAGACGATGCCTCCCAAGAAGCGCATCCAAGTAGGTTCAAAGGCATTTCCCAGACTCCTTTTGGGAGAAGGCTCACCTAAAGTTCAGGAAAAGTGGAACACAGATATGTTTTTCCAGAGAGAATACCCAAGATGTGAAAGTATTCAAATAAATTTTTGAAACTTTACCATATCATTTTCACTTGTGAATATTAGTAGCATCAATGAAGAGAGAAAGAGCCCAACATGGTTTTAACATAAATCAAGATCCTAACACATTTAATCATGGGAGATAAGATCAAAAGCAAGGAAAGATAAAAATAAAGGTGGTAAAATATCACTTTTTAAATTTAGTTTCTTCCTGTACTCAATGGTTTATTTCTATTCCAGAATATAGTTAGCTCTGATAACTGGACATTAAAATATGAAGTTACAAAAATCATTTAGTTATGACCAACACTGAATAGGAGTTAATAAAATGTTGTTACTCTTATTTAAGGCTCCTATTATATATTAATGTGTGTGTGTATATATATATATATATATATATATATATATATATATATATATATTATAAACCTGTTGCCTTAAAATGAAGATACCATGCAGTTTTGATTATAAATACACACACACACACACACACACACACACACACACAGAGAGAGAGAGAGAGAGAGAGAGAGAGAGAGAGAGAGAGAGAGAAACAACAACAATAAAAAAGAAAAGAATACAAAGAAGGGACAAAAAAAAACTGTCTTTGCCTCTTGCCCTTCTTTTTTCTTTAATTTTTATTGTTGGTTGTTCAAAACATTACATAGTTCTTGATATATCATATTTCACACTTTGATTCAAGTGGGTTATGAACTCCCATTTTTACCCCGTATACAGATTGCAGAATCATATCAGTTACACATCCATTGATTTACATATTGCCATACTAGTGTCTGTTGTATTCTGCTGCCTTTCCTATCCTCTACTGTCCCCCCCTCCCCTCCCTTCCCCTCCCCTCTTCTCTCTCTACCCCCTCTACTGTAATTCATTTCTCCCCCTTGTATTTTTTTCCCTTTCCCCTCACTTCCTCTTGTATGTAATTTGTATAACCCTGAGGGTCTCCTTCCATTTCCATGCAATTTCCCTTCTCTCTCCCTTTCCCTCCCACCTCTCATCCCTGTTTAATGTTAATCTTCTTTTCATGCTCTTCCTCCCTACTCTGTTCTTAGTTACTCTCCTTATATCAAAGAAGACATTTGGCATTTGTTTTTTAGGGATTGGCTAGCTTCACTTAGCATAATCTGTTCTAATGCCATCCATTTCCCTGCAAATTCTATGATTTTGTCATTTTTAATGCAGAGTAATACTCCATTGTGTATAAATGCCACATTTTTTTTTTATCCATTCCTCTATTGAAGGGCATCTACGTTCGTTCCACAGTCTTGGTATTGTGAATTGTGCTGCTATGAACATCGATGTAGCAGTGTCCTTGTAGCATGCTCTTTTAAGGTCTTTAGGGAATAGACCGAGAAGGGGAATAGCTGGGTCAAATGGTGGTTCCATTCCCAGCTTTCCAAGAATTCTCCATAATGCTTTCCAAATTGGCTGCACCAATTTGCAGTCCCACCAGCAATGTACAAGTGTACCCTTTTCCCCACATCCTCGCCAGCACTTGTTGTTGTTTGACTTCATAATGGCTGCCAATCTGACTGGAGTGAGATGGTATCTTAGGGTTGTTTTGATTTGCATTTCTCTGACTGCTAGAGATGTGAGCATTTTTTTCATGTACTTGTTGATTGATTGTATGTCCTCCTCTGAGAAGTGTCTGTTCAGGTCCTTGGCCCATTTGTTGATTGGGTTATTTGTTATCTTATTGTCTAATTTTTTGAGTTCTTTGTATACTCTGGATATTAGGGCTCTATCTGAAGTGTGAGGAGTAAAGATTTGTTCCCAGGATGTAGGCTCCCTATTTACCTCTCTTATTGTTTCTTTTGCTGAGAAAAAACTTTTTAGTTTGAGTAAGACCCATTTGTTGATTCTAGTTATTAACTCTTGTGCTATGGGTGTCCTATTGAGGAATTTGGAGCCCAACCCCACAATATGTAGATCGGAGCCAACTTTTTCTTCTATCAGACGCCGTGTCTCTGATTTGATATCAAGCTCCTTGATCCATTTTGAGTTAACTTTGGTGCATGGTGAGAGAAAGGGATTCAGTTTCATTTTGTTGCATATGGATTTCCAGTTTTCCCAGCACCATTTGTTGAAGATGCTATCCTTCCTCCATTGCATGCTTTTAGCCCCTTTATCAAATATAAGGTAGTTGTAGTTTTGTGGATTGGTTTCTGTGTCCTCTATTCTGTACCATTGGTCCACCCGCCTGTTTTGGTACCAGTACCATGCTGTTTTTGTTACTATTGCTCTGTAGTATAGTTTGAAGTCTGGTATCGCTATACCACCTGATTTACACTTCCTGCTTAGCATTGTTTTTGCTATTCTGGGTCGTTTATTTTTCCATATGAATTTCATGATTGCTTTCTCTATTTCTACAAGAAATGCCGTTGGGATTTTTATTGGCATTGCATTAAACCTATAGAGAACTTTTGGTAATATCGCCATTTTGATGATGATAGTTCTGCCTATCCATGAACAGGGTATATTTTTCCATCTTCTAAGATCTTCTTCTATTTCTCTCTTTGGGGTTCTATAGTTTTCATTGTATAAGTCTCTCACCTCTTTTGTTAGGTTGATTCCCAAGTATTTTATTTTTTTTGAAGATATTGTGAATGGAGTGGTTGTCCTCATTTCCATTTCAGAGGATTTGTCGCTGATATACAGGAATGCCTTTGATTTATGCGTGTTGATTTTATATCCTGCCACTTTGCTGAATTCATTTATTAGCTCTAATAGATTCTTTGTAGACCCTTTTGGGTCTGCTAGGTATAGAATCATGTCACCTGCAAATAGTGATAATTTAAGTTCTTCTTTTCCTATTTTTAATCCTTTAATTTCTTTCATCTGTCTAATTGCTCTGGCCAGTGTTTCGAGAACTATGTTGAACAGAAGTGGTGAGAGAGGGCATCCCTGTCTTGTTCCAGATTTTAGAGAGAATGCCTTCAATTTTTCCTCCATTCAGAATGATGCTAGCCTGAGGCTTAGCATAGATTGCTTTTACAATATTGAGGTATGTTCCTGTTATCCCTAGTTTTTCTAGAGTTTTGAACATAAAGGGATGCTTTACTTTGTCGAATGCTTTCTGCATCTATTGAGATGATCATATGGTTCTTATTTTTAAGTCTATTGATGTGGTGAATAACATTTATTGATTTCCGTATATTGAACCAGACTTGCATCCCAGGGATGAATCCTACTTGATCATGGTGCACAATTTTTTTGATATGTTTTTGTATCCAATTCGCCAGAATTTTATTGAGGATTTTTGCATCTAGGTTCATTAGAGATATTGGTCTGTAGTTTTCTTACTTTGAAGTGTCTTTGTCTGGTTTAGGGATCAGGGTGATGTTGGCCTCGTAGAATGAATTTGGAAGTTCTCCCTCTTTTTCTATTTCCTGAAATAGCTTGAAAAGTATTGGTATTAGTTCCTCTTTAAAGGTTTTGTAAAACTCTGCTGTATACCCATCCGGTCCTGGGCTTTTCTTAGTTGGTAGTCTTTTGATGGTTTCTTCTATTTCCTCAATTGATATTGGTCTGTTTAGGTTGTCTATATCCTCCTGACTCAATCTGGGCAGATCATATGACTTAAGAAATTTATCGATGCCTTCACTATCTTCTAATGTATTGGAGTATAAGGATTCAAAATAATTTCTGATTATCTTCTGTATTTCTGAAGTGTCTGTTGTGATATTGCCTTTTTTCATCCCATATGCTAGTAATTTGAGTTCTCTCTCTTCTTCTCTTCATTAGCATGGCTAAGGGTCTGTCGATTTTATTTATTTTTTCAAAGAACCAACTTTTAGTTTTGTCAATTTTTTCAATTGTTTCTTTTGTTTTGATTTCATTAATTTCAGCTCTGATTTTAATTATTTCTTGCCTTCTACTTCTTTTGCTGGTGTTTTGCTCTTCTTTTTCTAGGATTTTGAGATGAAGTATGAGATCATTTATTTGTTGTTTTGCTCTTCTTTTTCTAGGATTTTGAGATGAAGTATGAGATCATTTATTTGTTGTTTTTTTTTTTCTTTTTTTAAGGAATGAACTACAAGCAATGAATTTTCCTCTTAGAACTGCTTTCAATGTGTCCCATAGATTCCGATATGTTGTGTCTGTGTTTTCATTTATCTCTAAGAATTTTTAAATTTCCTCCTTGATGTCTTCTATAACCCATTGATCATTCAGTAACCTATTGTTCATTCTCCAAGTGATGCATGATTTTTCCTTCCTTCTTTTATCTTGATTTCCAGTTTCATTCCATTATGATCAGATAAGATGCATGGTATTATCTCTACTCCTTTATATTGTCTAAGAGTTGCCCTGTGACATAATATATGATCTATTTTTGAGAAGGATCCATGTGCTGCTGATAAAAAAGTGTAACTGCTTGATGTTGGGTGGTATATTCTATATCTGTCAATTAAGTCTAGGTAATTAATTGTGTTATTGAGTTCTATAGTTTCCTTGTTCAACTTTTGTTTGGAAGATCTGTCCAGTGGTGAGAGAGGTGTGTTGAAGTCTCCCATGATTATTGTATGGTGGTCTATTAGACTCTTGAACTTGAGAAGAGTTTGTTTGATGAACATAGCTGCACAATTGTTTGGGGCATATATATTTATGATTGTTATGTCTTGCTGGTGTATGGTTCCCTTGAGCAGTATGTAGTGTCCCTCTTTATCCCTTTTGTTTAAACTTGGTTTGAAATCTATTTTATTTGATATGAGTATGGACACTCCTGCTTGTTTCCGAAGTCCATATGAGTAATATGCTTTTTGCCAACCTTTCACCTTCAGTCTATGTATGTCTTTTCCTATCAAATGCTTCTCGTCTCCTGTAGGCAGCATATTGTTGGGTCTTGTTTTGTGATCCATTCTACCAGCCTGTGTCTCTTAATTGGTGAGTTTAAGCCATTAACATTTAGGGTTATTATTGAGATATTGGTTGTTCTTCCAGCCATATTTGTTTATTTATGTTACTAAACATGGTTTGTTTTCCTCTTTGATTATTTCCCCCCCTTTACTGTCCTACCTCCCACTGTTGGTTTTCATTGTTGTTTTCCATTTCCTCTTCCTGTAATGTTTTGCCAAGGATGTTTTGAAGAGATGGTTTTCTAGCTGCAAATTCTTTTAACTTTTGTTTATCGTGGAAGGTTTTAATTTCATCTTCCATCCTGAAGCTTAATTTCACCGGATACACAATTCTTGGTTGGAACCCATTTTCTTTCAGTGTTTGAAATATGTTATTCCAGGATCTTCTAGCTTTCAGAGTCTGTGTTGAAAGATCAGCTGTTATCCTGATTGGTTTACCCCTAAATGTAATCTGCTTCCTTTCTTTTGTAGCTTTTAAAATTCTCTCCCTATTCTGTATGTTGGGCATCTTCATTATAATGTGTCTAGGTTTGGATCTCTTATGATTTTGCACATTCGGCATCCTGTTGGCTTCTAGGATTTGGGATTCTGTCTCATTCTTCAAGTCTCGGAAGTTTTCTAGTATTATTTCATTGAATAGATTGCTCATTCCTTTGGTTTGGACCTCTATACCTTCCTGTATCCCAATGACTCTTAAGTTTGGTCTCTTTATGTTATCCCATATTTCTTGGATGTTCTGCTCATGGTTTCTTAACAGTCTTGCTGAGCTGTCTATGTTCTTTTCAAGTTGAAATACTTTGTCTTCATTGTCTGATGTTCTATCTTCTAAGTGTTCTACTCTGCTGGTAGTATTCTCAATTGAGTTTTTAAGTTGGTTTATTGCTTCCTGCATTTCTAGGATTTCTGTTTGTTTGTTTTTTATAACCTCTATCTCCCTGTATAGTTGATCTTTTGCTTCTTGGATTTGGTTATGTAATTCATTGTCGAAGTGATCTTTCATTGTCTGATTTTGCTGTCTAATGTCTTCCTTGAGACTCCAGATCATCTGAAGCATGTATATCCTGAATTCTTTATCTGACATTCTATCTGCTGCAGCTATTACCTCTTCTAAAGTTGAGTTGACCTGCATTGCTTGTGGTCCTTTCTTTCCTTGTCTTTTCATACTGCTCGCGTTTCTTTCTGCTTGGTGAAACTGTTGTGTTATTGAAATTTTCCCCCTATATATTTATATTGCTCTTGTATAGTTGAAAATCTCCCTTGCAGGGTCGGGCGGTGGCTGTGCTCCTCCTCCAATTGGGGTGATCTGTCTACCACGTTGAGGGGCTGCTGAGCCTGTTTTGCCAGTCAGTCACAGGTCTGCCTACCTTGCAGGCGCAGGCGGCGGCTCTGCTCTGCCCCTCCTCCAATTGGTGTGACATATCTACTACACCCGAGGTCCGCTGGGCCTGTTCTGCTGGTCGGTCACAGGTCTGCTTACCTTGCAGGTGCGGGCGGCAGCTCTGCTCTGCCCCTACTCCACTTGGGGTGACGTGTCTACCATGCCAGCAGGCTGCTGGGCCTGTTCCGCCTGTCGGTCACAGGTCTGCCTACCTTGCCGGGACAGGCGGCGGCTCTGATCTCGCCTCTTGCCCTTCTTTACAAATAGTTGATATAGATCTGTTCACTGTTTAAAAATTATCATTGCTCAAGATAAATACTGGATGACTTCTGCAGTTTTCACTGGTGCAGAAGAATTTGAATTTTTCATTTAATAAGCACAATGTCACAGAAATAAAGGAAATAGTCTGTTCTTAGCCTTCTATTGATTTTTTCTACTATATTAATGAAAAACAAAATATTAACATAAGTTTTGTACATATTATTCACTTACAGGCCAAACATGCATTAATTAACCACTTTCTTTTTGTTCCTATGATAACATTTGCATCAAAATAAGCAGATCAAATATTCTATATTTCAATTATACTAATTATAATCCAAATTTTTTTATTAAAATTGATTCAAGTTAAATAAGACAATCTTGCACTGGTAGGAGGCAAAATGACCAAATTCAGTAAGAAGCAATTACTTCTAATTTTCCATACTAATAACTGAAGCCTTATCTGATTTTCATTACACAGTGGAGGTTTCTGAATTTTTGATGCATACATTCTTTCCTATTTTAGCAAATATAAGACATCACCCCTCTAACTGTACTATATATCCCCTTGGTATTTACCTCAGGAGTTTTTTGATTCTTAATCTATCTCATGCTGCGAATTCTTAGTTTTGCTTTTGTCTTGACCAAACCTACTTTTAATTGCCTCCTGAAGATAGCAGATTCTATACACCATATCCAAAAATTATTCCTTATGCCAGTCTAAATGCTACAGGATCAATATTGTCATTTAGGATTATAGAGTTGCTTATGAATGAATATTTTAGATAAATATTTTTGGATATCCTAACTAATCTTACATAAAATTGTTATGCAATTCACATGAATATTCATATGTAATATATAGATGTACAAACTATTCTCTGCTTTTCTACTTCCAAGGATTTGCCTTGTATATATATGAACAAAATAAATACGGTCCCAAGACCATATAAACTGGTAATTTGAGCAAATTAACATTCTATCATGAATGTACTCTATAATTCTTCACATAAAAGTATCAGAAAATATGTTTATAGCACCTCAATTCACAATAGCTAAGCTATGGAACCAACCTAGGTGTCCTTCAAAAGATGAATGGATAAACAAAATGTGGTATATATACATGATTTGGGATATCACTCAGCCATAAAAAGAATGACTTAATGAATTTTGCCAGCAAATGGATAGACCTGGAAACTATCATGCTAAGTAAAATAAGCCAGTCCCCAAAAGCCACAGGTTGAATGTTCTCTCTGATATGGTAATGCTAACACACAGCAAGAGGTGGGGGGATAGAAGTTCAGTGTATTAGACAAAGGGCAAGGGAGGGGAAATAAGAATAGGAAAGGCAGTGGAATGAATTGTACATAACTTTCCCATGCTCATAATATAAATACACCACCAGTGAAAGTCCACATCATATACAACCAAAAGATGGTATCCTAATTTGAATAAGTTATACTCCATGTATGTATATGTCAAAATATACTCCACTATAATGTGTATCTAAAAAGAACAAAGAAAAAGAAAAAGAAAAAAATCTACTTAATTTGACTTGAAAAAAAATTTCAGTGGAATTTCTGGACGTTTTATCCAATAAGGACTTCAGTAAAATATTATGTAAAATCAGTAAAATATTATGTAAAATATATTCTTGAGTTTTTAGAAACAACATTGGACCATTGGAGTACAAATACATGATGTTTGAACTTTTAAAAATTGGTAGATTGGCTACTAAAGAAAAATGAATTTTAAAATATTGTACATTTAATACAATTCATTAACTAAGTTAAAAGGCAACACAGACTTAAATTTAAGGAATTTGCATTTTATCTGTAAATATCCACTTGACCTTCAGAAATGTATTTAATAAAGTTTGAATCTATTTTCTTTATTCACTGATACGAGGTTTGGATCAGATGATCTCTAGGACACATGCTAGATTAAAATGTTGAAGCTTTATGAAATTTCAGCAAGAACATATGCCCTGCATTATGTAGTAATATGTGTTGCAGTACTATAAAAAGCAAAGTTATTAAGTATGATCTTCAATATAGTTTATATTTAAAAGTGTTAAGTGACAAAAAAGATTTACAGATTAATTGTATAGTTTAGGCACCCCAAGTGGCTTACTACATTTTTGGGAACAGAGAAGTGAAAGAATTTGGAAAGGAGAACATTGAAAACTATATACTTTGCCTACTATTAACATATTTAAATTTGGGTATTTTTATCTAAACAGTCCTAAGTACATTGTTTAGATGTATTTCCAACTTAAAATTACTTACTGTAGTTAACTTTGATTTTTAACACTTTTGTTTTAAAAAAAATATTTTGTCGAATAGGCAAATTGCAATGACCTGAACCCTTGAATTCAATAATATTTTTATAGTTAAGAATAAATGCATAAAGATTCAGAGGAGAAAAGGTTACTTTATGAAATTTCTTTTCTCTATTCTGCATTCTTCATAGTCTGAAGGCTATTGGTAGCTGACATGAATTGATAGTAATTATTTGTATTTATTTGGTAATAGCTAAGTAATTTTGGAACTCAAAGAGATCACGTGAAGTTTGAGGAGTATTAATTGATTTTTCAAATTTCTGTATGTTTACAAATGCCTGAGAAGAAACGGATGGGTTACTACTCTCTCCAAAGGATATGAAAATATTATCTTAATTTGTTCTCTTTATGAAAAGTAATCATTACTTGCAAATATAATGAGGCTACTTAGATAGTCCACACACTTATGAAGTTACCTCAAAGTATTCAAGTAAATTTGTTTACAATCCAGATTCTCAAATTAATTAAGCAGTTAATAAATTGGTTCATGTAGAGTCAGAAATTAGTGACAATATCTCTTCTTCCAAGATAATCTAGAACTATTATGAAAGGTGAATTAGACTGCTATTTTGCACCTTAACCAGCTGTATAATTTTAAACAATATACTTTTCTGAGGCTTTATTGCCTTATTCATTAAAGCAGGGTCCCAATGAACTTCAGAATCTGCAACATATTCACTTTATAAAAATATCTTTCTCTTCAATGTTATCATAAAACTTATGAGTTTTATTTATTGAAAACTAAATAAATAAAATAAAATTGAAGAAATAATTATATTTTCCAATTCTGTATGTTGAAGGCAAGCTGCTTTGAGCTAAAATAGTTGTTTTACTCTTTGATAATTTGCTTCTGTGTACTTTGTCAGAGGTAATCAGAAGATTGTAATGCTGCTACAAAACTAGGTCATGGAAAACTGAAGTCCAATATAATAAAAGAATCTATATATCTTAATCAAGAAAAATCGTTTGTCAAGAGTCAATAACTGTGGCATGTTATTATAGTACGAGAAATCAGAAAGGACATTCAAAGATAGAATATGGGGAAAAGACTTTTCTCTTTTTGAAAGAAAAAGGTACATTTCAGAATTCTTAGGCCAATTAGTATGACAGCAGATTTATATTAAACAAACAACGAACAAACAAATAAATAAATAATTATGTGCTCTCAGTGTGTACAATAAGAGAACAGCAATATACCTTGCATGTTGTCACTAAAATCAATGATATAAAGCATAATATAGCTTAATTATTCCATGCCTTAAAGTGTTTGGGGACAGGTCCAACATACAGATTGGTTGGAAAACACAAACAGTTAAGCCATAGCAAAACTCTTGAGGCTTGGCTCAGAACTACACAAAATCACACCCATTGAATTGTGTTTTCCAATAAAGTCTCAAAGCCAGCCTATTTTGTTGACTTTCTCTTCAAGCTGTCAATAAAGAAGGAATTTCTGCCCTAGATTTTTGCTAAATACATGATACTTGAGACCAGACAGATGTGCTCAATAGCAACTTATTAGTTACATAAGCTCAGATTTCAGCAGCAGGAGGAGATCCTACCATGTAGGAGCACAGGGGAACTGCACTGGGGAACAGAAGGAACCAACCATGTCTGTAGGTGGCAAAGTTCATAGTATCAAAAGAGAGAGTTAGCTCTGGGTTGTCAGAGGAAGATGTGATTGGCTTGTTTGAGTAATTTTATGAAAGGAGAAATCCATTAGGTTAGAAACCAATTTAATGAACCTGGTTTAAGAGAAACTAACCAGTCTTTTCCACTGGGTAGAAAACTCTGGAAAGAGTAAGGAAACACACATTAGGCCTTGGGATCACTGTAAAACTCAGAGATGATAGCACTTAATTAATTGCATATTAATTCAGGGCCTTCTCCACACAATCCAAATTGAATTTACAGAAATAAACTCCACTTCCATAGTGACTGTGTAGTCTATTGGATTGGCTAAGCTGAAACCATGGATTCTGAAATTCCCTTTCCTACACAGATCTAGACAAAAGTTGGGCACTAGAGAATCTGCATGAGATCTAGAAAGGGAAACAGCAGAGATACTAATGTTTAAAGTGTTGGTGTTAGGCAGACACTTTGCAGTACTGTAGCACATTCATGTTGTCACAGATTTGCTTGCTTACCTTGTTAAGCCACCTAGTAAGAGCTCAGTCAGGCCTGCCACTCCTCCACATTCCATGAATCTTTGTCAAAAACTGTGAAGGTCTTAGCTTGTACACATTTTGCACTTTAACAAATTAGTCTGCCAGTTTCCTAGATGCTTATAGAAGACACGAAATCAGAATCAAAGGACTTTATTACTTATAGCAAAATAGCAACATGAACTCCAAGTTTACATTGGTTCCTCTTGTGTCCACACCCTACAGAGGCAAGGGAGAATGGCCCAATTTAGTACTGTACAACAAAATTGAGGAATACTAAGCTAAGGAAAGCCTAATCTTTTAAAGAATCTAAAATCAAAGTCTTCTCAATCAGTGCACTAGAAGATAGCATTTTTTATTATGTTCTTTCTTTGTTCTAATATTTTAAAATAAATATTGAATTCATATCCATTCTATTATTATCACTTTTTCCATCAAACTGTGATTATGTTGGTGAGGAAACAAGTAGACTATCTACTCCATAAGGAAAGACTATTCCTCTTTCCAAGGTGGTTTAGTATATGCACATTCTTGAGAAGAACTTTAGGAATTAAAATGAGAGAACCTCTTCAACAAGACCTCCAGAAACTTGAGAGTCCCAGCAGTTACCTCCTTCCCAACAATCTCCTTTAATTTGTCCTACTCGTATAGCACATGTTTAGCCCCCTAGTACAGGATGCCAGCTTCTGCTGTAGATCACCTATTTCATTGATAGTGTATACTTTGAGGAAATGAGGGACAATATTTTTTTTTCTGGTTTGAAATTGTTGGTTCCATTTAGTTCTCATAATTCCCAAGTCTGTTCTGCCCCTCCCCTAGTGCAAGTCTGTCTTCCCACCTGCCTGGTGTCAGGTACATAAACAAGAGAATATTTAACCAATTCTCATAGTTACTTTGTTCTAATATTTTAAAATAAATATTGAATTCATATCCATTCTATTATTATCACTTTTTCCATCAAACTGTGATTCACAGAAATCTTAATAGGAAGAGTCAAAAGTCTCACACTTGAGAACAGGTGTGACTATAATTCAAATTTGGGAGAGATACCACAGTATATAAAGAAATAATTAACTTGTTTGTAGCTTCAGGTACCAATGGTATGGCAATGGATTTACAGGAACGCTAATTTCAACTCAATAAATATGTTTTCTTAAAGCTATAGCCATCCAAAGATGAAACTTGCACTCAGAAACTAGAAGGTCACCTTGAATTTCAGTCTTCAAGGTTAGTTCAGATTAGTACTTAGTCATGATATTATAGATGGGAATGAGGCATTTCTTATGTCACATACATCTCTCTCAGCAAAGCAGAAGGATTAAAAAAATAATAAGTTGATAAAAGAAAATAAAGAAGAGTATGCCCACAGGAGAAACATTTTTTAAATGCAAGAAATTGTAAAAGCAAGATTAATGAATGTTTACTAATACAACCAGAATGTAAGAGAAATACCATTTTAGAGCCTTTTCCCCAACTAATGAATGAAGCCAATTTTATCATATGACAATTGCATATCATTATGTGTTAAAAAAAAAAAAAACAAAAACACTGTCAGCTTTCATGGTGTAAATCACTGCTGCCATGAGCTATTTCAGACCACCAACAGGAGGTCTCTGAAAGCACAGTTGAGAAGAGATGGAAAAAGTAAAATAAACTCATATGAGCTTTTGCCTGTGGCTCCGACATACCATGGTTCTACATCTAGGCTATATTTTTCCACTAACCTAGTTGTCTGATCTTCTATCAGTGACATTCTTTTATGAAGTGTTTTATTAAGTTTGAGAAAATGACAGGTAATAGTAAAAAAACTCCCAGAAAGGAAAGATTGTTTCTATATTTTTAAGCCTTATTTTTATTTTGAAGAAATACTTTTCCTATTTTGTATTTTTTCTAAATTTTTTTTTTATTATATTATTATAATGCACATTAAAGTTTCTGTGAGTGTATATATGCTTATTCACTTAGGCTATTGTCTTACTGTCTTATTGCCTAAATGCTTTCTACTGATTTTCACTAAGTAATCTCTATGCTATGTTATTTATTTGGTGTAGTACTTCAATTCTTATAATTCAAATGCTTTAGAAGTGTGTTTGGTCTTGTTTTATTTTTTAAAGTTTTTTTGTAATTTTAAATTATTATACATGACAAAAGAATGCATTACAATTCATATTACACATATAGAGCACAATTTTTTCATATTTCTGGTTGTACAGAAAGTAGAGTCACATCCTTAGTGTCTTCATACAGGTACTTAGAGTAATGATGACCATGGCATTCCACCCTCTTTCTTACCCCTATGCCCCCTCCCTGCCTAAACAAGAACATTGGAGATCTTTCCATCTTCTGAAGTCTTCTTCAATTTATTTCTTCAGTGTTCCATAGTTTTCATTGTAGATGTCTTTTACCTTCTTGGTTAGATTTATTCCCAATTATTTTTTTTTAGACTATCAGTCATGAATGGGAAAATTTTCCTCATTTGTTTCTGAACAGACTTATCGCTGGAGTATAGGAAAGTTATTGATTTTTATGTTGATATTATATCCCCCTACTTTGCTGAGTTTGCTTGTGAGCTCCAGAAGTCATTAGGTAGAATTTCTGTTTTGTTTACTGAGGTGTGTGGGTGGGGGGGGGAGTGTTTTCTAGATTTCTAGATATAATACCACACATCAATCAGTTAATAGAGACTCTTGCCCATGCCCCACACAGGCGATGGAAATGGGGTCCCCCTCGGTGGAATGGGTTGGCTGCAAAATAAAAGCTAAGAAATATAGAATGGTGAAAAAAAACACAGGATACAAAAATTAATTTTAGAAAGTGGGGGTGAGATGGGCTAGCCAGATCTTAGGGATCAAGTTTAAACACTGAAAAAAAGCAAAATGGAGCCTGCACTTGCTTTATTTATGTCATTTATATCGGGGAACATCAAAGGCAGGGATAAGGTTTCAAGGGTGGAGTCTTGCTTCCTGGTGTCTTGCAGTCAGCACGTTGATAGAAATCTTGGCAGGTCACACCCATCTCAGGTGCTCTGTGGGATCTTTGGCAGAGCTTGAGCAGGAAACTCACCTGCATCAGGTGGAATTTTAAGGGTGCCACAGGGGGGTTCCCAGCGCCAGACTTATCCCTTCATTAGGTTATTATGTGCAACATAGTCCACACACAGCACACAGACTGCTCAGGACAGAGATAATTTGACTTCTTTTTTCTACTTGTATCCCTTTAATTTCCTTCTCCTTGCCTGATTGCTCTAATCAGAGTTTCAAGGACGATTATTGAGTAGGAATAGAGAGAATGAACATTCTTGTCTTTTTCTTGATTTTGTATAAAGTGCTGTTAGTTTTTCTCCATTCAATATGATATTGGTTTTGGGTTTCTTGTGTGTATCTATCATAATGTTGAGGTAAGTTCTTTTATTCTTTGTTTAGCCAGTATTTTAAAAATGAATGGTGCTGGATTTTATATAAGACTTTTTCTGCTTCTATTGAGATAATAGTGTGATTCTTGTCCTTCATTCTATTTATGTGGTGAATTACATTTATTAATTTGCATATGTTGAAAAGCAATACTGGAGAAAAAGCAATTCTGGAGGCATCACAAAACTGATGTCAAATTACAGAGCTATATAATAAAAACAGCATGGAATTGGAGATCGATGGAATAAAATAGGAGACACAGAGACAAATCCACATAAATACAGTCATCTGACACTTGACAAAACTGTAAAACAATATACATTGGAGAGAAGATAGCCTTTTAAGTAAATTGTGCTGGGAAAACTGGATATGCACACATAGAAGAATGAATCTAGGTCCCTATCTTTCACCCTTTACAAAAGTCAATTCATGTTGAGGGCCACAGCCCAGTCGGGATGACGCATGGCATTTTTGCCAGAAGTAGTGGTTGAGAGGTGACGCTAGCAAGCCATTAAGATGATGACTCTTGAGTTCTGGCGGAGTTCCCATTGAGTTCCGCTTGAGCTCTCCTTGGGATTCTCAGAGAGTTCCCATTGGTTGGGGAAGTGCTGGAGGAGGGATATTTCCGGTTGCTGGTTCCTGAAGGAGCCAGCGTGCTGTTAGGGAGAGTTCCCAGGGAGTGTGCTGGTGGAGTTCAGAAATAAAGTTTGTTCCTGCTTCAGTGGCTCTTGATTTGTGCCCAGCCAGACTGCAGCAAATTCAAAGGGAATCAAAACCTTCTAGAAGGAATTCTGCAACTTCTGGAAGAAAATATAGGCTCAATAATTCAACATATTGGTGCAGGCATTGACTTCCTTACTCATACACCTAAAACTCAAGAAGTAAAACCAAGTGGGTTATGAACTCCCATTTTTACCACGTGTACAAATTGCAGGATCACACTGGTTACACATCCACGTTTATACATACTGCCATACTAGTGTCTGTTGTATTCTGCTGCCTTTCCTATCTCTGACTTGAATCAAATGTATGAAATATGGTATGTCAAGAGCATTGTAATGTTTTGAGCAACCAATAAAAAAAAAGAGCAATGGAACTAAAGCTCTTGAACTGTTCTTAAAAAAAAAAAAAAAAGTAAAACCAAGACTCATGAAGTAGGATGGCATCACATTAAAAAGCTTCTGCACAGGAAAGAGAATAATTAAAATTGTGATGAAGCACCTACAGAATGGGAGAAACATCTTTGCTAACTATAGCTCTATTGGTTAATTAATATCCAGAATATATAAGTAACTAAAACATTTAAGACCCCCAAAAGGCCAAATAAACGAATTAATATGTGGCAAAAGAAGTAAAAATCATCACACAATAACCACATTATAAAACAAGCCCAGGTACCCATCAACAGATGAATGGATAAAGAAAATGGAATATATACACAATGGAGTTTTACTCAACCATAAAGAGGAATGAAATTTTTGTCATTTTCTGATAGATGCATAGACCTGCTAAGTTAAATAATCCACAATCAGAAAGTCAAGGGTAATTTTTTTCATTTGTAAAAGCTAGAGCAAAATGGAGGGGGGGAAGGGAATTATCTTGAAAATGAAGGTAGATCTATGGAGTAGAGAAAAGGACTACAGGAAGAAGGAGGAGAGACAGGAAAAGGGAAGGACTGTAGAATGAAAATGACCACATTGTATATGTATAAATATGCCACAGTAAATTTCACCTTAATTTATGTCTATAAAGAACCAATTATAAAAATAAATAGAAAAAAACCAAAGGAGTGGAGAAAAGGTAATAGGGGAAGATAGGAGTGGAGGTGAAAAAGAAGTAATGGAGACTGAAATGGAACAAACAATATTCCATGCATATTGATTATGTCAAAATGAAGCCCACTACTACAAATAACTATAGTGCAGTAATTCAAAATAAACAAAATAAGACCTATAAAAAATGATTCTTGGGAGGAGCTAAACTAGCAATTAAAACAAGACAGTACATAGTACAGAGTGTGACCTCAAAAGATTTAGCAGTTTTTAATATTTTCTATAATTAGCATCATATTTTGTCCATTATTTTGTTAGGTAAGTAATTCTTAGGGTATAATTACATAACTAAATTTCTTCTTTCATCAACTTTTCATTCAAGAGATACTTTCATTCTATTTTCCTTTTTCTGTTTGTTTCATTCTTTTTTTGGGGGGGGAATAAAGTAGATAAGAAGACTCTACATACATATATGCATGTATATACACATAAGAGAATGAGACAGGTATCTTCATTTGTACATGCAGTATCTGCCACATTTTGAGATTAATTTCATTTCCTGTTCCTGTTGATTCCATTCACTAAGTTCTCTTTAATGGATCAGGAGCCAATGCTCGAGATGATTACAAATTTTGTTAATTTAAATTTTCTAATTCATTAATGACTACTACTTCAAGTTTCTCTTCTCTTTCCATTTGAATATAGTTTTAACTTCTTGAGTTATAATCAAAATCCAACCATTTCCTTTTAATTAAAAATACTTATGGTTTTATTACCATAGAGTTTTAATGGCATCCTGTTTTTTTGATGAGTGATATTTATATTTCCATTGCTTTTATAAACCTCTAATTGCACATTTGGTCTCTTCATGATTCACTAGTCATTTAGGAAAGTGTTTTGCATTTTAGTCAGGCTGTTGTTAGTATTCTATAAGCTTTGACAATTGATTTCCATTTGTAAGAAATCATTATTATTCAAGAATGAAATTTGTTTCAATTTCTGACTTCTAATCATTTTTAATTTAAATATTTCTTTAGAATTTGCTTTTGAATAGATAATACTTGATATGACTTAAAATTCCAAATTTTAAAAATATGACAAAGTAAAGTCTTTTTCTCTTAACTCCAACTCAAGCACCAGATTCTCTCTTCAACTATACAATATAATATTTGTATATTCTTGCAGAAATATTTTATATATTTTGTATCCATATTCATATATGTGTATATATATTTTTCATTTATTATAAAAATGGTGCCAATGTTCTGAATATTACTTTCGTCATATAAAAAATCTTATAGAAGGGCTGGGGTTGTAGCTCAGTGGTAGAGTGATTGCCTCACATGTGGGAGGCGCTGGGTTCGATCCTCAGCACCACATAAAAATAAAGTAAAGGTATCGTGTCCATCTACAACTAAAAAACAAAATAAAAATTCAAAAAAGTCTTATGGACTACTCCTTATTGAAAAAGAAAAAAATTCCACTTATTTTTTTAATATTTTTGTTCATGGCTGAATTGACAATGTATAGACATATCAGATCAGCAGATCATTTTTAAAATCAAAGTTGCATTCTTTCCAATCTTTTGCAATAACTAACAATGCTATACTCATTAACAACATACTTACATTTTTTTTTCCCAAAACGTGTGAGTAAATCCACAGGATAAATTCTTGAAAATGAAATTGTTAGCCAAAGTGTAGCCATAATTTATAATATTGATGGATATTTTCAGTTGCTCTCTAAAATTGTTATATTAATTCTTTTTTTTTTTTTCAGATGTTGTCCCGTAAAAATGATCATGAGACTTTTTTCTTCGACTTTTTTGTAGTGAACTTTTCTAAACCACTGAACCACTCTTGATTGTCTTTCTTATGCCTATAGTTTAAGGCAGAATGTTCCCCAAAGGCCTATGTGTTAAAAGCTTTGTCTTGAACTGCTACTGTTGGAAGGTGTTGAAAATCTAAGTGGGGCCTAGTGGGAAGGTTTAGATCATTATAGGTGTGCCCTCAAAGTAGGGATTGAACTCAGGGGCACTTAAACACTGAGCCACATCCCCAGCCCTATTTTTTATTTTATTTAGAGAGACGAGTTTGTTAGATCCTTATCGTTGCTGAGGCTGACTTTGAACTTGTGATCCTCCTGTCTCAGCCTCTGGAGCCGCTAGGAAGACCGGCC
Organism: Marmota flaviventris; assembly: GCF_047511675.1. Taxonomy (NCBI): domain Eukaryota; kingdom Metazoa; phylum Chordata; class Mammalia; order Rodentia; family Sciuridae; genus Marmota; species Marmota flaviventris. Next base: position 43,161,149 of record NC_092503.1, read on the forward strand.
ACCCAGCAAAGAAATGTATTTTGATCCAGACATTTTTATGCCACTTACAAACCTAAAAGTTATTTTTGTACAAATATTTCTCCATTCTTAGTCTTGGCCCTTATCATAAGTTTTATAAATGGGTTTCTTCTTTTGTCATATATTTTCAATGATTATTGTACATATAAAAGTAATGAATTATTTGCTCATGGTAATAACAGCACCCAGAACAAGTTCCAAATGTGGGTTTTCCACACCCAGTTGAGGCAACATGAGAAGAGCCAGGCCGTTACATCAGTGTGCAAAGTAAATACGTGGAACTTAACAAAACTCAAAGGTTGTATAGTAATGACTGGTGTATTTACTTATTCTCCGCTCCATAGATCGAAAAGGACTAGAAAGGTTAAGATGAAGATGGAAACATTATCTTTAAATCTGGAATGTAAACACACAATCCCTTGCAACAACAGACCAAGTTCTGCAACCTTAGTGTAAACAACTGGCTTCAGGAAGATTATAAGAGGTTACATTATTCCTTGAATAGGAAAAATTGGGTACTGGAAGTATCTCGAGCTCTATTACCTTACACTGGAGAAAGCATGTGTGAGGAATGGGAGGCTTCATTATTTATATCATATCAATTTTGTTGCTCACAAGGACAAGAATGTGCAGAAACAGAAAACTGAGGCAGTTTGCTTTCCAACATTTTATAAAAAACTTTTATTGTGGGGCTGGGGCAGCAGCTCAGTTGTAGAGTGCCTAGCATGTGTGAGGCACTGGGTTCGAAGCTCAGCACCACATAAAAATAAAATAAAAACATCTTGTCCACCTAAAAGTAAAAAATAAATATTAAAGAAATACTTTTATTGTGTATTATTTTGTCATGAGTTCTAGTAAGCTACAGTTTCCTATAAAGCAGTTAATTTCACTTATGTATTCAAAACACTTGCATAAATAACAGAATTACTTGTGATTGATGCAATTTTTGCTGATTCTATGATATTCCATGTTTATAATTTCTTATTTTTAATATTGTTATTTTCTCCTTATAATTTGATGTAATTAACTGAGACTTATGTTTTCAAACAACCAAGTCTATATGTGTTTATTTTTATTTGGACCTATTTTCTATGTAACTTACTTCTACTCCTTTGGTAATAATTTATTTAGCTCCTATGCCAAATAATTCTTTAGTTCTATTTGATGGTTTTTATTCTAATATTTGGTCTTGGAAATGTTGCTTTAATACCTTATTTTCCATTTACTAACAGTATTTGGGTTGATAAATTTTTCTTATAGTGTTGCTATACCTTTACTAAATATTATTTTTTAAAAAACTTGCCTTACACTTATTTTTTTTAATTTAGAAATAAATTATTAAGGTAGTGAAGTATCAAGAAGAAATTGTAAAAAGGCAATAAACTTACTATTCACATTGCACATTTTAAATAAATGTAATTTAGATATATATGTAGCTAGATATGGATATAGATATTTATGATTTGGAAATTTACATGGAACAAAGCATAACAAAGAAAAGTAAACATACTTTTTTTCTCCGGTACATTTCTAAAAATAAACACAGTATTTTTATTATTCCTTACTAGAAAGCATATATACAACAGCATATATATCTCTGTAAATATATGCCATTTTAAAAGACACATAGGAATTATACAGTATATATCGGTTGATCTTTACATGTCAATGCCTAGTGTTCTACTTCATTCTTTTGAGAAGATGCACATGTCTGCTTATTTCAACTTTGAACATTCCTGCATTGTTTAACATGAGGTTTTGGGGGCGCACCTCATATCCAAACTATAACAACTTATAAACTATTTCCTTGTCTTTTTTACAAAGAGAAAGGAAAACATACCAAAGGGAGGGTAACTATATTTAATAGGATATTACATATTTTATAAATGTTATAGAGTTTATATTTGGACTTTATCTTTTAGGAAAGCTTTGCTTCTTTTTAAATTTCCAAATAGAAGAGCCCATTCTTGTTTTTGTTTGTTTGTTTTGTTTTATTAATTTCTATTGCCACTGAATTGTAATTAAGTGGTTAACTATGTACTTTTAATATGAGAACAAATTTGAAGCCTCCCTTTCTCTTTGGAACATGATATAGTCTTGTAAAATTTCCATGGGCACTTGAAAAATGGCCTGATCCCTTTTCAGGGCAGATTTAATATGATGTTTAGTTAATATTGTCTTGCTTTTTTCCTACTTTAAAAGAGTTGGCATATCTAATTTTTCTTTCATTTCTTAGTATGCATCATTTTCCTTTTGTTATCTGGTCTCCAAGAGGGAATGATGCTTCTCTATGTATCTGATTCCCTCTGAATCAGTGCATTGCAGATGCCACTATGTCTCCTTACCTTTTACATAAATTCCTTTTCATTTTCTTAATTGTATATTCTCCAGTTCTATGATGTTTACCGATTATTTGTACTCATCTTTGAAGAGTATTAAGTCATTAGAAAAAGTGAGTAGACTAGAGAAAAAATTAATTTTAATTTCATATTTTTTATATTAAATATCTCAAACTTCTCCCCAGATAATGATTGCCGTGGAAGGTATTCTCCCCTTGTTTTCAGTGTGACTCAGTTTTAGTGTGATAATTGGGGAGATTCAGCTGTGATCGTCTTACAGTTGTTTCTTCTTCATTCATCATGGCTCACCACAGAAATACCTATAATAAAAGAACTGGGCTATAGGGGGAATGCATTTTTTACCTGACTTCATCTTCAGGTCCATTCCCCATCCCACATATTCACATATAACTAGATCTCCATGGAGACACACCCTTGCATACTTTTCCTGTTCTGCCTAGCCATCAGATATGTTCACTGTAATAAAAAATGGCAGATGGATCCTTCAAAAGACAACAACACTTAACTACCTTTAGGAAAATATGTACCTATCTGATCTTTTGAGTTACATATATGTTGTCACATTGTCTTTCATATGCATTGAAGTTAATTATGCTATGCTTTTTTCCTGTGTGTTTTTTGTCTGACTTTTCTATTCTAGTATAGACTTTTTTGCTTTATTTTCATTTTTTGTTGTTGTTGATTTTAGAAAATTTCAAAGATTGTAGAGAAGAAAATATTTCTTTTGACCTAGCATCTTTATCCAACTACATAGGTATGACTAGATTAATCTTGATTATATTTCTGAGTATTTCAAAGTGTGTCTTGGAGCTCAACAATGTAATCTCTGACAAATGTCTAAACTTCTTTTTTTCACTATCAGTTCTTTGAACTTATCTATATGCTGTCTCTGATAAGTTGTACTGTTGACTTACAATATTGACAAAGAAGCACATTTTAAATTTTATGACTTAATTTTATTAGTCTTACTATTTATTATTTAGTCAACTACTATACTACTACTATAAACAATGATATTAAATATAAAGAACTTGCCATTTCCCCCACTAACTGTTGATTTACAGTCCTTTAAATCATTGCAAGTAAGCAAAAATTTACACAAAAATTTATACTAGATATTAATTAGTATTATTAGAGTGTTCTTTATAATGAGAGAAAATACCTCATCACTCAGAAAAACAAAAGAGTGATAAGTGATGCTATAAGAAGAACTTAAATTATTTTACTTTTACCTTTACATTATAATAATTAAGTAGTTGATTTTAAAATAGCTTAGTTAAAGTTTTCTTTAGCTCTTGCAATGCATTTGTAAAGTTCTGAAAATGTTTTCTGCCCTATTTAAAATTGTTTTTCATCCTTATCTCCAAGAGCAATGCAAATAAATGTTTAAACTACCTTAAAATGTTCCTTGACTTTGCCAGTTTTTCAGTTTACAGGAAGTAAAGCCACTTAAAGTATCCACTTAAAACAAAATTTAATAAGACCCTTGTCACCACAGCAGGAAAAAGGAACAAACACTTAAGCAACCATGTTAAAGAGTCATTTATTTAAGCATTCATTTCCTTAGACATACAGGAAATGAAATGCAAACAAACCAACTAAATATAGGTTTTTAATCTAGGCCTCAGCAGTCTGTACATTCAGGAAAAAAGTTATTGCTACTTTACAGAGTAGAACAGGAAAAGAGAACTTATGAATAAAGCAATGTATTTAAATGATGATATTTTTTTTTATATTTGTTAAAGAGAAAGTTATGAGATATGATATAAACAAATATTTTGTAATTGGATCAGAATAAAGATTTTAGGATTGGGAAGAGATTTCTAGAACTTTTGCTTCTTTGTCAATGCACTGGCATAGGATTATTTTAGTTCAGTTACTATAAAATCAGGCAATCTCCAAACTATTTACATTTCACTATTTCACATTTTTTAAGGTGATTGTTACAAAAGCACAGGTAGCAGTGAAACCAGTCCTATACCTGTTTCCAAAATTGGTAAAACAGTACACAGGACAGAAACCAGAAAATAGGGAGAAGACTCTGTTTTATCACTTCTTATTTTTTTACCATATTTTTTAATACTCACTATTTAGTAACAAACACTTCTGTATTATTCTATTTTATTATAATTCTTAGTTACATATCTCAGGTTTAGATGAGGACTGAGAAAATAATGTCCTTAACAGGTCCAAATGGAGATATATATATATATATATATATATATATATATATATATATATATATATATATATATCATATTTTTGAAGACTGCAAATATGGTATATTACTGAGCAGATTCTCAGTATCTCTGTAAATGTCTGTTCATGTGTGTTCACATAGGTAATTAAAATATTGACTTCAATTCTATATTTTGAAAGACAGCTTTAAACAGACAATAATAATTCAGGCCTCTTTATAATTAAAAGCTATTTATTTTGCTAGATCTTAAGCAGGACTCCCAATAAGATGCTATCTTCATTTTCAAAAAGTATATTTAATACTTAATAAATCCTCCAACAATGATAAATTAAAATATTAGTTTAGAGAATAGCTGTAAAAATAAAAACACACTCAAGGATTTTCACGAAAAACTATAAAGAAGGCAAAAGGAATTTATTAAATAAGCATAAATATATAAAATATTAATTCAACACTTAACTGACATAAAGATAGGCTTTCTGATAAGAGAATTTCAAAACAGGTTTAGAATGCATGCCTAAAATTGGATATTTAAAAGATGAAAAAGCACAGAGAACAGAATATTTGTTTCATGGTTATTTCCTATGATGATTAGGGAAAATCGTGGAGATTGTATCTGAATTAACCCCTATAAAAATAGATACGATTTCACGAGGCACAGAAGAAAGAATAAGTTTTTCCAGGATAACTAAATAGTGTGTCAAAGAACATGGGATCAATAAAGAAAAGGGAATCACACAAGTTGCTGTGCTAAAGTTCAAAAAAAGATCCCAAATTCTAATAGCCAAGAGCAGACTGGTGATTATGATCAAGACCACAGCAGATGTCTTGAAGTTAAGAAGACTGAACTCATTGGTAAAGTGTTTACTTTATGGGGTTTGACTTAAGAGCAAGCAAATGATTGTTTTTAGGCATATTATATTTGAAGAGCTAAAAAATCATTTACTTGAAATGTCCAGCAATTAATAAGCAATTCAAATTTGGAACTAGAAAAAAACAGCTATTTTCTTCTATTTTTTCATAAATACATTTGCTTATGAGTATACAATTTAAAGCCATTTTACAATATTCTTATTTGAAAAAATAGGCTTCATAGTAATCTTCATGAAAATGGTGCCAGGAACTTTCTGAGCTCATGTAACACAGTACAGTTGATCAATCATTCTTGTGTGTTTGGACAGATCTGTCTTAAGAAAACCTCCCAAAGTGGAGACACAGAAACAGTCATGAGAAATGGGGGAGAACTAAGATTATATGTGGCTACTGGGCAAATTTGAGAAAATATCTAGCTGCATGAGATCGATGCCTTCAAATGTCTGGGGGACATCAATGAAGAAGACAGAAATTGAACAAGGAGTCATCAATGCTATGTCAGGTGAAGTGACTGATGGTGACGCAGAGGTGATAAGTTCACTCTCCTGCACCCTGTGCCTCAAAATGAAATAAATGGCAGATCTAAGGGGGAAAAAAAAACTGCAGAGGAGGTAGAGTCAGCAAGAATGCTAATTTAGTCATAGAAAATGGGAGGCTCATGCATCAGCATCTGCTTCAGTCCGTGTGGCAGCACTTCCATGATCTAGAAGTCTGCTCCTGTTGTGTGCCTATTCCTACTGTTACAGTCTACTCTATCACCACCCTGGACAGCTCTACTTCTCAAATGTTGCCTTTGAACTCATTCTCTTTGGGGGAAAAGTCCTATTCCTCATTTTCATTTCACTTATAGTTTGACCTCTAGCAACAAGGCCACTTCTCATTCCTCTCTATCAAAACTTTCCAATCTCATTTTTCACCACAATAATCACTTACCCCAGCCAACATATCAGGCAAAATCTTGACAATATTTTTTATTCCATTTCTCCACTTTCTTTTACCCGAGTTTTTTAAATTTGTCACTTGATTAAACTAATGGTTTTCCTCTACACCTTCATGCAGGCTGCTATGGAGAGCAATATAACATCAAAATTTTACACCATGATGAAGAGAATCAAGGACTCTAAAGCCAACTTCAAACACCTCGCAATCTTCCTAGGTTTCCATATTCTATTTTTACATCAATCAGTTTAATCCATATCAACTTCTACAGCACACCTTTTTGAATGTCCCTACCCCCTTCATTATTGCCTTATCATTCAGATCCTCTCTCTGGCCAAAATGTTTAAATTTTCCTTGCTTTACTTATTTAATGCTCATATGCTGTGTTATAGGTTTTTCCTCACAATATCTTTGAAACAGAAGTTTAAGAATTTATAAACTCATTTTGGATACTAAATCCAGAGGCAAATCTCAACTTTCATTAACTTAATTCTTTTTCAGCAGCTTTTAACAATGTTCCCTATGGCTTTCTTAAATACTGCTTCCTATGTCAATAAGGTCTTCAGGGTTTTATCTTTCCTGTGTTGTTACTGATTTTTCACAAACTACCTTGCAGGCTCTTTTCCTTGTGTTTTAAATGGTGTCATTCCTCAGGACCTGTCTTAGAACTTTTCCACATCCCCCACCATTTCTCTTGGATCATCTCATTCACCTCCAGGACCTCAAAAAACACCAATAATGGATTATAGCTACAGATGTGGCTCCTCATTAGTTCTCCCTCCTTTCTCTCCTTGAATCCAGACATAAATTTCTAACAATATCTTCACTTCAGTTTTCACATGGATACTTCAAATGCATTATCTCCAACACTAAATTTATCATTTTCCCCCTAAAACCTTCTTCTGTTTTGTTTTCTAAGTTGCCAATTTCAAGGAAAGTTTTGTAACTTTCTACTCAGTGGCTGATGCAAAAATTTTCATATCACTTAAAAATACCTTCAGTTTGCTTCTTACTTAATTCATGGGCCAATAATTTTGTCAGTTCTTAGTGCTAAACTCACAAACCCACCTATTTTCCTTGCTCCCATTGGCACTAACCTAGTTTATAACATATATTTACAGAACAAAAAGAAAACAAATAATAAGTTGAAATCTTTTTAAAAAAATTTTCACCAATATTGTTTGATGACACAAACACAATTACATACCATAGCAATGCAGCTAATTCAATGTTTATAGCAGCTCATTTCACAACAGCTAAGTATGAAACCAACCTAGATGCGACAGATGAATGGATAAACAAACTGTAGCATATATACAAAATTGAGTATTACTCAGCTATAAAGAAAAATGGCATTGTGGCATTTGCTGGTAAATGGATGGAACTGGAGACTATCATGCTAATTGAAACAAGCCAGTCCTAAAAGACAAAAGGCCAAGTGTTCTCTCTGATATGCAGATGCCAAGAAACAATAAGCAAGTGAGGGAAGAATAGAAATTAACTGAATTAGACAAAGGGGAATGAAGGGAAAGAAGAGGGATGGGAATAGGCAAGACAGTATGTTGAATAAGACATAAATTTGCTATGCTCATATAGGACACATGAATAGTGAAACTCTACATCATGTGCAACCACAAGAATGGAATTCTAATTAGACTAAATCATACTCCATGCATGCATAATATGTCAAAATAAACTCCATTGTAATGTATATCTAAAAAGAACAAATAAAAAATGTTAATTGCTCCCCCTTCAGCTGCAATACCATCTCTGACTTAAATCTAGTATATATATATATATATATATATATATATATATATATATATATATATATATACATGCTGTGTTTCATAGTTTTTTTATTATTTTTATTTTGCTATGTGGTAATTCCTGCAGTTGCCTATATCTAGATGTATATCTATTAATCTAAAAAATACTTATTAACTATATTACTCAAGGCTTCTTTACTTTTTCACTTGATTTTGACTTCTAATAAAAGTATGAAAGTCACTCATGAAACATACAAACAAACAAAAACCTGATAACTTTTTAAAAGCCTGCTTGCCTCCAGTTTTTTGTATTTCTTAGACTATGTCCCATGTTACAATCAAGAAAATATTCTAAGCTTTAAAATTTGCATTCTTACTTTTCAAAAGAATTTCACTTTTGTTCTGAATATAGTACAGTCATTTTATTATGTTCTAAAAGTCCTTCATGATTTGGCTCCTGTTGCCTACTTAGAGTCTCCTCTTGTCACATGATAAAGTGAAATAAACTGAAATTTCACTCTTTGAACATAAAAAATAATTTCTAGCATCAGAGCTCCCCTCTGCTGATAACACTTTTATTTTTATCTCAATATCTTCTAATTGCCTATAATCCTTCAGCCTTCAGAATCGTTGTTTTTTAATGGAAAATTCCTAAACAATTTGTTGGCAGCTGACCTTCTGTGTACCACAATGCCCACCCTAAATGTTCACCCTTATGTAGGCTGATTGAACCCCCCCCCCCTCTCTTTAGAATCAATGTTATATGAAGGTCAAGACCATTTCTGTTTGTCATTGTATCCAATGAATCTATGCCAGGTCCCATATAAGTTCTCTAAAGAAATTTAGTAAATCTCTTAGATTTACTCATAGATGAACATAAGGAAAAATTCTAAAAAGAAGAGGACAAGTAACACAAAGAGAGAGATTATATTTTCTCCTACAAATCTGACAAATACCTCATTCTCCCGTAGGTAGTTAATACACATTATATAGGCACAGGTCCCCTGTACAGAACTCACCTAGATTTGTCAGGGATAGGGCCTGGCATTTATGCTCCACTCACATGGCTCACAACTCTGTTTTTATCTCTTAGATAATGTTTGGCAGTCTTTTGATGATCTTAACTAGGGATCCTGGGGAATGTGACTACTGGCATCATTGAACAGAGGCCAGGACTACAGCAAAACATTCTTTCATGCATATGGAAGCCCCTATTCAACAAAGATTTATCTAAGCCCAAATTATAACATTGTCACGTTTACATGGTATACAGCCTAAAATAAATATTATGAGTTGTTCTGACATCTGATAAAATAATGAGGTCCTCAAAAGACCTAACTACTAGGTACCTCCTTCTCTGCTTTGGTAGAGAAAGATTCCTATCTATGGAACTCTCCTTATTAAATGGACTAGTTGCAATTCTTGCTTATTCCTGAGCAGTGAGTTCCCTGCCAGTCTATGGAACTATTCAAACAAGCCAACAACATCCTCCTGCTGAAACTAGGGCATACCCTGGCCTCTTGATGCCATAAAGCCTGCCTCCCCCAGACCTTCATTGTTAACTCTGTTTCTGACACATCCCTCTGAGGCCCTGCATTGTATAAGTGCCTAGTAAACTATTGTCTGCCTCATCAGTCCATTGTCGAGTGTCATGTACTCAGCTATCCCTATAATATAGGGTGGATTCCCACCCCTCCCTTGACAGCGAGATGAAGAATTGAAGATCAATAGAGGTTAAGGAACTCTGCTGCATGACAGCACGTCTCTGTCTCCTTTTGAGAATTTCTAGATTGAATGAAGAGGTCTTGAAAAGGTGAGGAAAAAAACATTCTAGTCAGAGCTTCTCAGTGGAACAGTGATGGCTAAGAGATCCATTTAGATTATTTACAACACAAAGTTCTTAATGGTTAAATGCATTTAGATAATTTAGGCTATATTTAGATTTTGTTTCCTCATAGATGTGATTAATTTAAGTAATAAGATCAAGTGGATTAACTTGCTGAAAAGAATATGCTATATTAGATATATTATATCTATAAGCTTTAAATTTTGGCTTCAGAAATCAGATGATGTCCAGTTAATCAATGTTTGCAGACCAAGGATGGTGGATTTGTAATGGATAACTTATAACCACATTGTTATATACTCAGCCAAACTTTGTAGCTGAAAATTAAGTTATAATTCTAAGAAATCTTCTTCTGCCATATATATTTCAGTGAAAATAATCCACAGTAATCATACATTGCTAGTAGGACTGCAAATTGGTGCAGCCAATCTGGAAAGCATTATGGAGATTCCTTGGAAAACTTGGAATGGAAACAGTATTTGACCCAGCTATCCCACTTCTTGGTTTTTACTCAAAGGACTTAAAAACAGCAACACAGCCATATCAATGTTTATAGCAGCACAATTCACAATAGGTAATTTGTGGAACCAACCCATATGCACTTCAGTAGATGAATAAATAGAGAAACACAAAGGGACATTACTCAGCATTAAATGAGAATAAAATCATGTCATTTGCAATGGATAGAGATGGAGAATATAATTCTAAGTGAAGTAAGCCAATCCCCAAAAACCAAAGGCCAAAAGTATTCTTTGATATGAGGATGCTGACTCATAATGGTGATGGGGGGAGAGCATGGGAGGAATGGAGAAACTTTAGATAGAGCAAAGGAGACGGAGGGGAAGGGAAGGGAGAAGAGGATAGGAATGATAGTGGAATGAGTTAGACATCATTACCCTAAGTACATGAATGGTGTGTAGTGACCAATAAAAAGCCCTATTGTGGAAAAAATAATAATCCACTGTAATGACTGAGATGAATTGTAATGAAACACGTAGCAAAAAATTAACAGTAAAATTAAGGGTGTCAATTTCTAGGTCATTGCAAAACTTAAGGAAGATGGATAACATTAGAAAATAGTGGAGATATTTTAAAACAATTATTGTATTAAATGATGTGACATTTAAAAATATTTATTGTTATATAGTCAACTATATTATTAGAAAATAAATTTTCACTAGAAATTACTGATATTTTCTAAATAAGCTAGTTAAACAAATTTCTGGGATGTTTATAAAGATCTATAAAAAAGAACAAATCCTTGATAAATTAAATGTGGGAAATGTTGAATGGTTTGGGCCCTTTATTGAAATTCACAATGTACCTAAACAATGTATCTTTTCAAAATTATTTAATCTAAGATTTCTTAAACTTATTTGACTAGAGAATTTTTCAGACTAATTATATTCAATGTGTTATATTGAATACATCCCAGGAAATGTATTAGTTGATTACGGAATAATTATTGCTATATGTGATTATATCATATTATATAGACATGGAAGCATGAACATAGTTTTATTTGTGTATAAATTTTTTTAAATTCAATAATATAAATGGAACAGACACAGGGGATATTTAGAAAGTATTTATCAATGTATTGGGTTATTGGTAACACAAGTCTGTTCTAGGAAGCATTGAGTTTCCTTAAAAACAATATGGTTAAAAAATGATTTACATATTAAAAATCAGAAAACAGAAAGTATTCTAATAAGCAAACATGCACAGAATTTTGTCATGTGTGTCATTTTTCTGCCCAAATTTGACAAAATAGAACACTGATATCTTTCAAAACTGTTAGCCCTTAAAAATACTCAATTTTCAATGTCAATTTTCTACCCTTTAATTTTAAAATACATATTATTCAATATCCTGGGTTTTATGTGTACATAATTGCTCATCTCCTATGTGTACCATGACTGCAGTTTGTGTTGACTTTTCTCCTGCTTCGACTCTGAACAAGAACCATGTTGCAGCTTATTCTGCATGAACTCAATATTGGCCTTTTGTCAATATTTAAGAATAGAATTTGCATTTAAATACCACTGTGAGAGTCAGAGTTGATTTGAAATGTTCTTCTAAAAGGTCTTATAATAATTGAGCAAATTTAAACTATGACATACTTTTGTCACCTTTATATCTTAATGATATGAAATTGCTTTTGGATAATTAAAATATGTTTCTCTTATAAGATATAGGAAAACAAAAGAGAGGGTCCTGCTCAGAGTTGCAGGTGTTGAGATCATAAAATCATTTGAAAACATAAAAAGCTGTGTAATTTTATTTGGGATAAACTTCTTCATATTTATATAAATATTCTAAAAATATATAAATATACCATTTCTCAGAGGCTCAAAGCTTTCCTTTACAATATTGATTTTAGTCAAACTTTTGCACTGGTTTTAATCCAAATCTTTCTTCAAAAGTAAGCTGACAACCTTGGCTGAACCATTCTTCAAGAATATCAGTTCTCTACCCCATTATTCTAGAACCTATTTTCCTGCTTAGTCTTTCTTTTTAGCAATTTCAGTTCCGTAGTAATGATTTAACATGATGCTATATTGTTATTCATCTCCTTCCTATCATAGAATTCAAGATCCTAGAAGGCAGGTACTTTGTCTAATGAATGGAAGTTCCTAAACTTCTCCCATGAGGTAAATGGAGCAGGAATGTGATAGTTTTCCACTTCAGTGCAAGACACAGTCAAAAATCCATTGCTTCTTGAAAGAGGTAGAAGCAAAACTTTTCCTCTGATGGACCAAGTAAAGATCTACTGCTTCTAGAGGCAGGGAGAAACACAAACACTGCATCTGCAAGATGGGCAGGGAAATTCTTATGGCTCCCAATGATGCATTAAATAAATAAATAAATGTTGCTTAGCCTGGAAAACAGGAAGAGGTATACATAGTTATTTTCTTCTTAAGAGCCAAGAATGCAAGTCCACAAACAGGAGGGCCAAGAATTGTGAAAAAGAACTATACCCAAGGCCAAGAATATAATACCTGCAAAAAACTGAAGTTGAACCAGGAAATAGAGACCCTCTTCTATATTCAGCATAAGTGAAGTATCCTGTTATGATTTGAACGTGCCCCTCAAAGTTCGTGTATTAGACACTTGACCTCAATGTGATGGCATTGAGAGATATGGCCTAAAGAGTAATGATTATTTTGGGGGTCATGAGGGTAATACCTTCATGGAGAAATAAATGTCATTATTATGGGCATGGGCTGCTTATATGAATAAGGAAAAGTTTTATTCCCTTTAAATTTTTCTCTTTCTCACATCCTCAGTTTTGCCTTTCCTTCAAAGGAAGATGCAGCAAGAAGAACCTCACTAGATACTTGCCATTTGGTGTTGGACTTCCTAGCCTCTAGGTCTGTGAGCCAATAAATTTCTGTTCACTATATAAAACACTATGCTCCATGACATTCTATTATAGCAGCACAAAATAGATAAAGCTATGCCTCACAGTGAACACAGTAACCAAAAACAGTCTACTAGCACTGGGAACAGGTCGCTGCGTAGGGAAAGCTCCCAGCATGCTATAGGTATTCAAAGATTGCTGAAAGATGAAGCTGAAAAAAACAAAATGATTTTGGCATCTCCTGCTCACTCTAAGCACAAGACAATAGTAGGTTACTACTATAAATTTTTTTATGTAATCACCTGTAGATAAAGTCTCTACTTTTTTTTATAAATCATATATATATATAGTTACCCATTCATTAATTTCTTTCCACTTTTTGGTTGTGAATCTGCTAAGAAATTTAGAATACAAATGTCTATTTGTCTCTTCAAGCTTCTGCTCTCAATTATTTTGTGTATATATCCAAAAGTTGAATTTCTTGATTGAATGTTAATTCCATATTTAATATTTTGAGAAATTATCATAATATTTTCCCACAGCAACAGTAACATTTTACATTTTAAACAGCAATGGACAAGTAATCCACTTTCTTCACACCTACTTCAACAATTACTGTTTTCTGTTTCTGGTTACTTACATAAGAGCCATCCAAATGGTTGTATAGTGTTTTCTTATTGTGGTTTTAATTTGTACTTCCTTATTCATTAGTGATGTTGATATATTTCTATACGCTTATTGGCCATATGTACATCTTCTTTGGAGAGTTATCTATGCATGATATTTCTTTGTACAGCTCAAAATTCCATTTTCAAATTGTTTTTTCTCCTTGAGTTATAGAAATTCCCTCTATATTTAGATGGATAATCCTGTAACAGATATGTAATTTCAAATGTTTTCTCTCATATGGTCTTCGTTTTTATTCTAATAATTGTGTCATTTGATGGACAAAAGTTTTTAATTTAGATAAAGCTTGAATTTTTTCTGTATCTCTTGTGACATTCAAGAAATTATTGCCAAATCAAAAGTCATAAAGCCTTTCCTCCTTTTTAAAAAGAGTTTTATAACTTTTTTTCACATTTAATTTTTTTTCAAAAATTTTTAGTTGTTGATTGGACCTTTATTTTTATTTATTTTTATATGTGGTGCTGAGGATCGAACCCAGGGCCTCATATATGCTAGGCAAGCACTTTGCTGCCACTGTCTGGCTGGGCACAAATGCTGCAGTCTGGCTGGGCACACAATCACGAGCCACCACACAGCTTGTAGATTCAAACAGCAACTCTTTATTCCCGAACTCACACCAGCCGTCTACAAACACGTTCTGGGGAAATCCACGTTCTCTGCCCAAATCCACCTCCACTTTGCTTCTATCTCCAAAATATACTGTCTGAATCCCGTGAGAACTCAAGGGGAACTCAGGCAGCAGGATACGCCCTATTCCCAGGAGGAATAATCTTAAACCTTAAACCTGGAACCTAAACTGGGAACGCCCTAAACACTATTATCTTAAAACCGGGAACACCCTAATCTGCCTTGGTCCTTGAGCAAGGTCACCTACATTCAATGTCGCTGCAACATGTCAGCAACATGGGGTACGCTGGCAAGGAAATTGTCATACCTACTTGGCTAATGGCTCCCAGCATCTCCCCCCTTCTGATTAATTAAACAACAAGCAATGTGGCTTAAGGACCGTGCCTGGTAGGTTGTCCAATTCAACATATGGTTCTTACCTGTCATCGGAAAACTGACCTTTAGGCGTCAGCCTCCTGTCTTAGGTTGATACCACTGCAATTGAATCATACCCGTCACTGACTACCGGTCCAGCATACAGCCATACTTGTGGATAGGTCTATGCACCAGTGGGGGGGTGAGGTTCTTTGCCTCACCTCTGTTGGCCCCCAAATTTGGCCTTGGTGCCAGTGGGGGAGTGAGGTTAATGTGGCTTATGGACCGTGCCTGGTAGGTTGTCCAATTCAACATATGGTTCTTACCCGTCATCGGAAAACTGACCTTTAGGCGTCAGCCTCCTGTCTTAGGTTGATACCACTGCAATTGGATCATACCCGTCACTGACTACCGGTCCAGCATAAGCCATAGGCCCCCAAATTTTAGACCATCACTAGCAGAAGGGAGGAGGATACAGAAATGCCACGACACCAAGCCAAATGACGGCTCCTTGGGAAAAAATTGCATCACTGGTGACACCATCAGCAAAGATATGCCAGCATTACCACAATTCGCTGCACCAAACGATAGTTACATAGTCCAGGCAAGTTCTGCAAGCAGTTCAAAGCAGAGGAATCTATCAATATGTCCATTTCCTCCCAAAATCCGTTTCCTCCCAAAGTAAGTTGACTCTTTGATTGAGCATTACTTGTTGAGTTCTTCACCGGCACTGGGATGGAGATAGGAATTCTGGCAATGATGCTAAAGAGACATTATCCTGAAAAGAATTATTAAAAATAATGAAAAGGAAAGGTGAAAGTAAACAAACAGATCTGTTAACCTACTTTAAAACAATCCTTAACAGCCTTTTACCTAATTTAAACTAGTAAACAAACAGATCTGTTAACCACCTTTAAAAACAATCCTTAACAGCTGTTTACCTAATTTAAATTAAACCATTTAAATCACGTGAATAAAAATAATAATAATTCGGATCCATTTTTTCATGAGCGCTCCTCATATAAGAAATATGGACATACGCACATACAGACATACAACACAAAACACAAGAGTGTACACAAACGTACAACACATAAGAAAATAGTAAAGGCCTTGTAGCTTTACCTAGGTGAAATCTCCATTGCAATGTTTAAAAACTCCACAGTCAAAAAATAAAACTGATCAGAAAAACATTAACCTAGGTTTGTATGAGCTCAAAAAATAAAAATAGAACCTTATGATGTGGAAAAATGCAATAATAAAATAGCTATTGAAAAAAGCATCCTGGTTAATCACTGTCGCAGATGTAAGAATGGCCAAGCTGGAATTCTGGATATCAGCTGTTATGGATTTGAGTCAAATCATCTTCTTTTCGATCTGTAGAGACTGTTTTAGTTAATCTCTCTGGAATCCAAATGGGCTGCTGTTCTCCCTGTGGAAAAACACAAACAGACCCCCGACTCCAGACAATCACTGGGTCAGGACCTTTCCATTGTCCTGTTAGAATATCTTTCCAAAGTACTTTAGGCTTATGTACATTTTTTGGATACATATGCCTTTCCGCAGCACTAAGTCCTGATGAATCCAAATTTTAAAAGTTTAGAGTAAAAAGTGTTATTTTAAGTTTATCTTTGGGGGATATATACCCCCTTCCAATTCCCTCTTTTTGCTTTAATAAGTATGTTTTAATAGTTTGATGAGCTCTTTCAACTATGCCTTGTCCCTGTGGATTGTATGGGATTCCTGTTATATGAGTAATACCAAATGATGAGCAAAATTGTTTAAAAGAGGTAGAGGTATAGCCAGGACCATTATCGGTTTTTAACTGTTTAGGAATGCCCACAGTGGCAAAATTTTGTAAGCAATGAGCTATAACATCTTTAGTTTTTTCTCCGGCATGAAGGGAGCCCATCAAAAATCCAGAAGAAGTATCAACTGTAACGAGTAAATATTTTAATTTTCCAAATTCTGGCAAGTGTGTGACGTCCATCTGCCAAATATGGTTAGGTATCAGTCCTCTAGGATTGACTCCAAGATTAACTTGTGGTAAAAATGTCACACAATTTTGACATTGTTTTATTATATGTCTGGCTTGTTCCTTAGTTATTTTAAAACGCTTTTGTAAAGTATTAGCATTAACATGAAACCTTTTATGAAAATTTGTAGCTTCTTCAAATGTAGAGAAAATATGTATGTCATGTGTAGTTTTATCTGCTAAATCATTGCCTAAACTAAGGGCTCCAGGCAATCCTGTATGTGCCCTAATATGTCCTATAAAGAATGGATCTTTTCTGTCCCAGATTAGACTTTGTATAGTGGAAAACAAAGAGAAAACAGTAGAAGAAGGGGAAATCCTACCAGCATCTTCAAGAGATACTATAGCATTAACTACATACTGACTATCAGAAAATAAATTAAATACAGAATCTTTAAACATCAAAAAAGCTTGTAAAACTGCATTAAGCTCTACCTTTTGAGCTGATTGTTTGGGTACTAAAAATGTAAAAGTTTGATCAGGGGTAACTACTGCTGCTGTACCATTATTTGACCCATCAGTGAAAATATTTGGAGCATTCATGATAGCTGTTTTTCTTGTCATTTTAGGAAAAACTACAGGATGCTTAGACCAAAAAGACAACAAAGGATTAGATGGTAAATGATTATCAAATGAAACATTAGATTTACACATGATTATTGCCCAAGTATTTAACTCATTAGCTAACTCATCAATTTGATCCATAGTATATGGAGTAATAATTTTATTGGGAGAAATTCCAAACACTCCCTTCGCTGCTTTTATTCCTTTGAGTATTAATTGTCCTACAGCCTCAGGATACCTAGTAAGAATAGTGTTAGGAGAATAAGATAAATGTATAAATAATAATGGACCTTCTTGCCAAAATACTCCTGTAGGAATATTTTTTGTTGGTAGTACAATAAATAATAAAGGCAAACTTATATCAATTCTATCCAAATGCATATTTTCCATATATGTTTCAATAATTTTTAATGCCTTTCTTGCTTTAGGAGTTAACAACTCTCCTGTTGGTATA
The DNA here is from genome assembly GCF_047511675.1 of Marmota flaviventris. Taxonomy (NCBI): domain Eukaryota; kingdom Metazoa; phylum Chordata; class Mammalia; order Rodentia; family Sciuridae; genus Marmota; species Marmota flaviventris. The sequence goes on from NC_092503.1 coordinate 43,179,239, forward strand.
CCTAGATAAGGCCTTATCCAATTTATGTCTCCCAATAACTTTTGAAAGTCGTTAAGTGATTTGAGTTGATCTACTCGTATTTGAATTTTTGGTGGATGGACCATGGTTGAGGATAATAGAACTCCTAAATAATTAATTGGAAAATTTAATTGTACTTTATCTATTGCTATCTCTAGATTATAATTTTTTAATAAGTTTGTAAGTGTGGCATAACATTCCAGCAATATGTTTTTATCTTTATGTGCCAATAATACATCATCCATATAGTGAAATATTTGTAGTTCAGGATTTTGATTTCTAAGTGGCTGGATTGCTTTGTTAACATATATTTGGCACATAGTTGGACTGTTAGCCATCCCTTGAGGGAGTACTTTCCATTCATATCTCTGATCAGGACCTTCATGATTTAATGCAGGGATAGTAAATGCAAAACGTGGACTATCCTCGGGATGAATTGGAATTGAAAAAAAAAAACAATCTTTAATATCTATAGCTAAAACATGCCAGGTTTTTGGCAAAGCAGACAATTGAGGAATCCCTGATTGAGCAGGTCCCATAATAACCATCTCATTATTAATGGCTCTTAAATCTTGCAATAATCTCCATTTACCAGATTTCTTTTTGATGACAAAAATGGGAGTGTTATGGGGAGATATGGAAGGTTGTATATGTCCTTCCGCTAATTGTTGTTTGACCAGATCATGGGCTACTTGTGTCTTTTCTTTAGTCAGGGGCCACTGAGGAACCCACACTGGTCTTTTTGATTTCCAAGTAATTTTGATTGTCTCAGTGGCCCTTTCTGAAAATCCAACCCATGTCTGTTCCTTGATCTATTTGTACTGGTGCTGCTATACCTTGCCCTTGTTTTCCTAATCTTTTTTCTTTCCTAAAGCCTTGTCTAGCCCTAGTAGTGGGCGCATTAGGATTGATGTTATTTGTTAACGTCAAACCTAATTGATCTAGGACATCTCGTCCCCATAAATTTATAGGAAGATGATCCAATACATATGGCTGTATAGTTCCTTCACATCCTTCAGGATCCTTCCAATCTAATATCATAGAACTTCTATGGGGATTAGTCGCCACTCCTAGGCCTCGAAGCGTTTGAGTGGCTTGTTGTAATGGCCAATGTTTTGGCCATTCTTGACGAGATATGATGCTAAGGTCAGCTCCTGTGTCCAGTAGCCCATTAAACTCATGACCTTGAATATTTAGTTTTAGCATTGGGCGAGAATCTAAATTTAAAGACAACATAGCCCAATCTACACCTGTGGAGCCTAATCCCCTGGAACCTCTTTCTACACTATGACTAGGAAATTTACTATGTAGGCTGGGTATTATTAACAACTGTGCTATTCTATCTCCAGGTGAAATTACTGATATACCTCTTGGAGAACTAGCTATAATTTTTATTTCACCTACATAATCGGGATCAATTACCCCAGGACTTATCATAAGTCCTTTTAATGTAGATGAACTACGTCCCAATAATAAGCCTACTGTTCCTTGGGGAAGAGGTCCTTTTACTCCTGTAGGAATGATGTGAACTCCCATCTCTGGAGTTAATACTGCTCTGGCAGAGGCGCAGATGTCCAACCCTGCGCTCCCTCGGGTTTGTCTGATGAGGGATTTAATGGACAATGTGTCCTGGGCACTACCCTGATGGTGTTGCTGGGTTCCTCCACTGCCCCGTAGATTTGTGGTTGTGGGCCCCGGGGCATTGGGCCCCCCTGTCCGTTTTTTGGCAATGGAGCCTGATGCCTTTCTCCACGATATCATGGATAAATACCTGGTCTTTGTCCGTTTTTTGATAAGGGAGTACCTTCTATGGTGGTTTGAGAACGGCATTCATTAGCCCAATGTCTCCCTCTACGGCATCGTGGGCAAATACCCGGTATTCTATTCCTTTGATACCTACTTTTGTTAAACCCTCCTCCTATGGGGCAATTCCTTTTAAAATGTCCTGTTTGTTCACAGTCATAGCATGTTTTTGGCCTGGCATCTAAAGCCTGTTGTACTGCAGCTGCCAAGACTTGCCCCTTGTTCATTAATATCTCTACATAATTTAATATATGTGTTTAAATCTTCATGTCTCCATGGTCTAATAACCTCTCTGCAGCAACGATTTGCTTGGTCATAAGCCAGTTGTTTTATTAATGGCATTGCTTGTTCTGTATCCCCCAAAATTTTGGCAGCCGTTTGAATTAGCCTATCTACAAAGTCAGCGTAAGGTTCATTAGCTCTCTGTATTACCTTAGATAGCTGACCTTGTAAATCTCCATGTCCTTGTAAAGTCTTCCATGCCCTAACTGCGTCTGCAGCAATTTGTGCATATATAGCAGGATCATATTCAATTTGTTGCCGTTGACCCTCATAAGGTCCTTTTCCTAACAACATATCTAGATTTCTTTGAGGGTAACCAGCTGCTGCATTTCGCCTAGCTGTCTCCGTGCAAAATTCCTCATTGGCAACCTTCCATAACAAATATTGTCCTCCCTTTAGTACAGATTTACACATGCTAGCCCAATCTGCTGGCGTCATGTCCAAGTTAGTAATGGACTCAACCATGCTTACCGTGAAGGGAGCTTGGGGATCATAGGTTGTTACAGCCTCCTTTAACTGCTTCACTGTTTTAAAATCTAAAGCACGGTGAATTCGCTGCCCTCCTGCCTGTTCAAGTACAGGGCATGCTAATCTTTGAGGTCCTGTCTCAGGATCCCATTTATCAACTACGGGGTTTGAGGGCCACTCAGCTGTCTCCATCGGTGGGGCTGTTGGTTGAATTACGCCCTCTTGTGATAAAACGGAGTTAGTAACAGCCTCCTGTTGTGGCCTTTTTCCTAACAACCCCTTTTCCTTTAAATTTTCTTCCTCTGTCTGACTAGCTCGAGAGACCTTCTCTTTTGCTTGATCTAAAATGTCTTTCTCCATGGTCTGAACCTCTAACAATTTACTTAACATCTTTTCAGTTTGTTTTTTACTAATTTCTAATCTACTATAAAGATAACACAACCCAATAAGATAGCACAAAACAAAGCCGAAACTGAATGAAACAAAAACGGAATAAAAAATCATTGTATCAATTTTCTCTTCCTCAGGGCCGACAAACTTCAAACCTTTAGTCAACCATTTTTTCCAGTTTGCCTGAGAAATTTCTAGGGATAGGCAGCTTGAAACAAAAACAAGATAAATCAAAACAATAACACATTGTTTTTTGAATTGGTCACCCATTCTTTCTCTCTTCCTCAAGAGCGAGAAATTTCACTTACCTCTAAGCTTCAGAAGTTCCCCGTAGGAGCCGCCAAATGCCACAGTCTGGCTGGGCACAAATGCCGCAGTCTGGCTGGGCACACAATCACGAGCCACCACACAGCTTGTAGATTCAAACAGCAACTCTTTATTCCCGAACTCACACCAGCTGTCTACAAACACGTTCTGGGGAAATCCACGTTCTCTGCCCAAATCCACCTCCACTTTGCTTCTATCTCCAAAATATACTGTCTGAATCCCGTGAGAACTCAAGGGGAACTCAGGCAGCAGGATACGCCCTATTCCCAGGAGGAATAATCTTAAACCTTAAACCTGGAACCTAAACTGGGAACGCCCTAAACACTATTATCTTAAAACCGGGAACACCCTAATCTGCCTTGGTCCTTGAGCAAGGTCACCTACATTCAATGTCGCTGCAACATGTCAGCAACATGGGGTACGCTGGCAAGGAAATTGTCATACCTACTTGGCTAATGGCTCCCAGCACTTTGCCACTGAGCTACAACCCCAGCCCACACCTTTATTTTTTTATGCATTTTGAGTTACTTTTTTACAAACGGCAGAAGATAAGGATCCAACTTCATTCTTTGGCCTGTGGATATCCAGTTTTCTCTATACCATTTATTAATTTAAAAAACAATTTACTTTTGTCATTGAATTGTCTTGACACTCTGATCAAAATCATTTGACCATATATTTGAAGATTTATTTCTAGAATATCTGTTCCATTCCAATGATCCATATGTCTGTCTTTTTTTCAATACTTTATTGTTTGATTATTGTAGTTTTATAATAAGTTTTGAAATCAGTAATGTGTGACATAGAAGTCTCCTGTGTTTCAAGATTGTTGGGTTATTTAGAGTACCTTGAAATTTTACATGAATTTTGATGTGGATTTTTATAGTCCTGCAAAAAAAAAAAAAAAAAAAAAAAAAAAAAACATGTTACTGGAATTTTAATAGGGATTGCATTCAAGCCATTGATTTCTTCAGGTAGTATCAGCATCTTAACAATAATAAATTATCCAATCCATTTACTTATGTCTTCTTTAATTTCTTTCAGAAATATATAATAGTTTTCATAATACAAGTCTTTCAACCACTTGCTTAAGTTTATTCCTAAGTGTGTTATTTCTTCGGATGCTATTGTAAGTACAATTGTTCTCTTAATTACTTTTTACAGAATATTTGTTGGATCATTTTATAATTAAAAAAATACAATATTAAACAGCAATATTAAGACATTGTTGAAATGCCCTAAATAGAAGTAGATAAGAGAAACTGAAAGAAAACACTAACAATTTGAAGATCTGCCTCATTATTTGAAACGTGAAATTGAGAGACAAATGGTCAAAGAAACACCACAATGATATGGAAAAAAGGTTGTCAAACATGCCCAGTAGGTTAGATCTCATTCATTATCTGTGTTTTAAAGAAATTTTCAGTGAGATGTACCCAATATTATTTGTTTACATAGTTGAGCAGTTGCCACAGAAAGCATATAGCTCCCCCAAACCTAAAATATTCAGTACCTAGCTCTTTATAAAAAAATTTTACCAACTGTAATATGGAAAATCAAATTAGTTTTCTTTAAAAGCAGTGGCTTGAGGAAATGTAGAATTCCTTTGCATCATATCCAAAAAAGTCCTACTGAAAGTTGTTCAAATTTCATTAAATAGCGGTGACTGTTATTACCGGGAATCAAACCCAGTGTCATTTTCTATTTACTTTTCCAGAATTATGAATACTGAAAGCTGCAAAGAGTCTGTAGGCATTTTTGATGTATTGTCAGTGGGGAACAAATGGGGAACAGGAAATTTAGGGAGAACTTGAGATGTACAATAATAATTTCATATGGCATTGCACATCTCAAGACCCCAGGACCACTGAGTATTCTATAATTTATTATAGAATAAAAATAAAATCTACAAAAACACTCAAAATGCAAAGTGTTTTTCTTGATGCCAAAGACCTAGAAAAATAAATTAATAATATTTATCTAACTAAAAGAAATACAAATATTTGTAAATTAATAAAACTAGTATTTTGAGTAAAACTTGGGTCAGAGAGGATGACAACATTAAGTTTAATGACAAACTAAGAGAGAATAAAATTAGAATAACACATTTTAAATATTGTATTTAAGTTGTATTTGAAGGAATGGTTCTAAATACCTTAATATTATACTTCAAAAATTGTACAGCATGCTGTTAAATAAAATATTGAGTCTAAGCAATCAAATGAATTGTTCAAATTTTACAAAGTGAACATAGAAAACAAAAATATATGCATATATAGAGAGAAAAATGTTGACTTAGAAAACATATAAACAACAGATAATTTAGAGCTTAGTGGGCTTCTTGTCCTCTTTACGTTTCAAATGAACACCTGGGTGGATTTTTCAGCCAGTGTGCTCCAGCAGAGTCTACTAATTGTTTATAGCCAGCATCTGCTCTGATTGATGTGGCAGTTATTTGAATATTATGAGTATCACTGATGTGAAAACCCAAATGCTAATAAGGTTTAATATGAGACACTTACTGAACATAAAGGGGGCCTAATTTTCAAGTATAATTGAAATGAACTCAGTTAAACTGGAAATATTTAAACCACTCTCTGTCACCTAACCAAAATGCACATTTCTGTATGAACTATGATCTTCAGGGAGCTAAAAGGCAAAAATTATTATTCTTTAATTTAGGGAAATGCTTAAAAGATTTTCTTCCTGCCTGTCTGCCTGCCTCATTTCCTCGCTCCTCCTCTCTATCTTTCTTTCCTCTCTGCTTTCCTGCCCCCAACCACCATGGGTTTTATGATAGGTACTTGATGTTTCTCTATTTGAAAAGTAAAATCTGTATTTCATATGTTTTCGTTTATGTGTACTAGACTTTGAGTTGCTAGGAATTAAGTTCAAATATTAATGTGATTACCAAAATTTCTGGGAGGAATAAGTACATTAGGTTCATAGTGTATATCATATGCTGTTAGAAAAGGTCAATACTTAAAAGCAAAGGCCAGGGAATGTTCATTTTTTTTTTCAAGTAAAGAGGGCAGCATTAAAAAGAAGTAGTACAATGTTAACTTATTATTTACATAAATAAAAATTTTGTTATTTTTTTAAATCAAGTTTTCCTCTCTGATCTAGACTTGAGCAAATCTAACTCCAGACTCCCATGCTAAAAACAATTGAGCCCTGTATCAATAAACTAAGACTCTGCAACCCAATTGTCTCTGCTTTCTCCAAGTTAAACAGAGGTCATGGAGGGACAAAACCACTTTATAAACATTTAATATGACTAAGCAGGAAAACTACAGAAACAAAAGCACAAAACATAAAGAACAAACAGGAGCTACTGCTGCAATTATGGAAGATATTAGTGCAATAATTATGAGAGAATTCCAAGTGAAGCTCTGTATTCATGCATTTGAAAACCTCTATAAAGTGAATTGTTTGCTAGGAAACAATAAAGAATGAAATTATTCCTATAAAGGAGAAAGAACAATCATGTGTAAAATTAGGGATAAAATGCTAAAGAACTGTTCTCTAAATATAGACTCTTGTCCATATTTATTACTCAGATCTTTCAAGTTATGGCTGAAAAAATAATTTTATTTTAACTTGAATCCATGCCCCTCAGTATATATTTGAATACATTTCATATAGGTTTTTCTCATTCTTTGTTAATAAATTTTGATATAAATATTAATAAGGGAGATGTTGATAAAAGGAGACCAAGTTTTGATTAGACATGAAAGATAAGTTTTTGAGCTCTATTGCAGAGTATGTTGACTATAGTTAATAACAACACATTTAATATTTCAAAGTTATTGAGTATGAATTTCAAATATTCTTACCACAAAAAATGACATGTATATGAAGTGATGGGTATGTTAACTGTTTGAATCATTCCACCTGGTGTGTGTGTGTGTGTGTATATATATCACATTGTACACTACAGATACATACAATTATTATTTGACCATTAAAAAAATAAAATTAAAATTTCAAAAAATAATATTTTGTTTCTCACAAATTTACTATAAATGTATATGTTAACTAGTTATATTCCTGAACTCTCGATCATTTTAATGATTTAAAACATTTAAGAACATAGTTAACTACCAAAAAGTGAACATTCAACCAAAGGAATTTGAACAAAAATGTAACTCACCTAATTAGACACAGTAGGCCTAATCACATGTTTGTAGGTGAGGCTTGATTAAGGCTTAAATAGCTTTTAATATTAGAGTCCGTTGCTTGGCTGTCTTTCCTCATTATGGTTGGCTCCAATTCAGACAGGTTTTGTGCTGTTTGGGCCATATGAGGCTATTAGTAGATTCTAGGACTATGGTCTTCTGAGATTATATTCAGTAGTTAAAAGAAAGTCTGCATCCCAATACTGCCAGCTAAGTCCTAGGGTTAAAACTGATTAGAGCATCTGAAATGTCTTGCCCACCTCTGAAACCACCATGACTGACATAACAGTTACACAATTAGTTCCAATCACTCATAGCTCATTTCTGACATTTGGTACAGTAAAAACCATTGAAATTTCACTCCCCTAAAAGGTGTGGATCCCTAGGTATAGTATAGGCTTGATGGAAAAAGGCTTCCCAGCCACATATCATGCCCCACAACCACAACCAACCTGTGAAACTACGTGGAATCATGTGACCAGTTTTCATGAATGGAATGTAGCAGAACAGGATGTGTGTTCCTTTCAGCCTATGGTGGCCACAAGCAATTGTGCCTTCTCCAATCTCCTCTATATATTTTCAGACTTGAGGAAGGCTTCCAACACAATAAGCAATAAGGGAAAGATAATGTAAGAGAGTATCTGAATATTAATAGACTTCTTAAAGTTGGATTATTCTTGTATTCCTAGAAAAAAGGCATCAATAACTTGTGGCTTGTATCATTGATTTATTTCATTTAGTCTGCTAAGGTTCTATTAGCTTACCTGAATATATTATAAGCAATATGTGTTATCTTTGCCTGGTTTTATATAAAGGAATAAATTGAATCCATAGGATACGTTCAGAGGTTTTATCTTTTTCTTTGCACTGAGTAAATTTTAATAATCAAAGAAAATGTAAGTATCTAGGAGGTTTCTGAAACTTATATTAAAGCAATCTAAGTCTGTAATTTCATTTGTAACTTGGGATTAGAGGAAGAAGAAAGAAAATGAATCTCAATTTTCTGTCATGTTATCACTCTTTCCTGTTTCTCAAATTATTTTCATAATATTTTATTAAAACTTAAAATTACCATATAGATTTTTAAGGTGGTTATCATTTAGTGTATAATATTCTCTTCAAATTATTTAAATCTGTCACCATGTTGACACTTTTTTCTCAAAAGCTAGTTGCATTTCTGTTTTCCTGATCAGAGACCTTCTCTTCCCTTTACACCATGTTCCTCTTTACATATTTCATTTCCCATTTTTCTTTCTTCCACTGCCTCTGTTCCTTAGTACTACTTTCCCTCCTCTTCTTCATCCTTCTCCTTTTCCTTCTTTATCTTAATCTTCTTTCCCACCCCTCTCTGACTTCCTTTCTCATTTTTCTCTATATTCTACATGAAACTATTCATTATTTATGTGTCCAATTACATAAAATGCAAAACACCAAGAGTAATTTCTAACACAATCTATAGATTTGGGGTAATTACCAGATGTCAATGTAGGTTCATCAATTATCACAAATACAACATTTTTTTGGACGATTTTGAAAATGAGTAAGTCTAGGCATACATATAGGCAACAGGGTATATGGGAAATCTTCATATCTTCCAATTTTGTTGAAACTAAAAGTTCTATAAAATTTGTCTTAGATAACAAATTCACAAATAAAATCATAAAAGCAATACAAAACAAAGCAGCTTAGGGTCATAAGTAGGGTTTCCTGTAATTAAATTCTAGCACAATAGCTTATTACCATATAGCCTTAGGAAAGTTATACAACCAGTCTTACTTTAAATTTATTTTTTAAAAATACTATATTTCTGCGATTAAAAAAGGTATAGGGAATAATATAATACCCATTCACCCAACATACAACTCAACTAATACACATTGCTGCACGCGTGCGCGTGCGCATGTGTGTGTGTTCTAACCCAGGGTTTTGTGTCTGCTAAGCAAATGCTCTACCGTTGAGCTACATCCCCAGCCCTTATTTACTACATTCTTATATAGTATTTTTTAATACTACATAATGTTAAAAATACTGTATAAGAATAATATTATATACTATTAAAAATACAAGAGTACTATAATATAATATATACTATAGTATTTATAATATACCTTTTAATTTTGCATTTTTCTATACCATACATGTTTGGTACTATACTTACTCTTTTTGAAGCTTCCTTTTTTACCCTCAATGAACATTTGTTCATTCCTTTTCAATTTTATCATAGCTGTGTTTTATAATTGTAGTACAATTAACTTTTTCATATTTCACTCAGCATTTAGAAAATTTTAAATTTTACATTGTTACACAAAAATGATATAAAGATTAGTGTATTTATCATATGATACACATATAAGCAAGTATTCATTAAGATTTCCATTTAGTAGCTGAATTCAATGTTAGAAGATGTATATACTCAGTTTTACATGGCAATACCAAATGTGTTTTTCAAAACAATTTAATCCAACCTCAATCTCATTTGCCCCATATGAGAGCTACCATTGTTCCAAACATCTGTTATTATCTCACTCAGCACTATTGTACCATGTGACTTGAAAATATTTGCCAACAGAGTGAAAACTGAATGATATCTTATTGTGGTCTAAATGTAAGCTCTTCATGATTATTAAATTTTCTTGATTATAGATTTATGGACTTCCTATGAAGTGTATCTTATATTCTCATATATTTTCTCCCCATTCTTGGTTTATTTTGCTACTTTCTTTATGATGAAATTGGATATAAATAGTTAATTTTAATGTAGCTACAATACTCATTTGCTTTACAATTTATCCTCAGTTTTAAGAACTTCTTATTTATCCAGAAGTCATAAAGATATTTTCATATTATCTTCTCAGTATTTTTAAATTTTCTCTTTCACTTTCACATTCCTAATGCATATAGAATTATTTTAATACATGATCTCAAGAAAGGTTAGTTATATTTTCTTTCACAGGGATAACTAATTATTCAAGTATAATTTGTTCAATTCATTCTTACAAAATTGATCTGAGATTCCAATTTGGATACATTTATTTGTGTTTTGTAATATCTTCTTTCATTATTGTATTTATCTAATATTGGCACTATCTTACCTGTAATAAAATTTCAAGATAGGTAATATTTATTAACAACCAAATACAGTGGATTTAAATGTTGTTTCTGCATTTTCCAGCACTTTTAGACATACTATCATATTCCACAAAATACAATCTGAAGATTTAATAATATTAGGTTCACTTATAGATATAAAAATAGAAGTTGAAAATTATATGGCATTTGTCTCAATATTATTATGATACTAGTGGCATCCTGATATTAAGTAGCACATATGTATGCTTAGCTTGATCTTCTGAGGGAACACTTCAAATATTCTTTTTTGGGGTGGATCCTGGGAATTTGACTAAGGAGCACTCGACCACTGAGCCACACCCCCAGCCCTATTTTATATTTTATTTAGATACAGGGTCTTACAGAGTTGCTTAGTTCCTCGCTTTTGCTGAGGGTAGCTTTGAATTTGAGATCCTCTTTCCTCAGCCTGTCCAGCTACTGGGATTATAGGTGTACACCACCATGCTGGGATCAAATATTCTTGACCATTTTTGTTTTTATAAGGTTTAGGATATCTGATTTTACAAATGCAAGAAATATATTTCTATGGACTAAAAGGAAATATGACATTCTCACTAATTATTTCACCAGGAGTATTCATGAAACAATTTGCAACAGGAAACTGTAAAATCCTGATCTGCTAAAATAATACATAAAAATAATTTTGTATTTGTAGTAATGGTTGTATGCCAAAATTTACTTGATACTCTTATTCAGTAAAGCAATTCTAAAGCAGGTGACTACTCAGAAAGGCTGAAGTTTATTTAAGTGAAAATGAAGATATTAATTAATCAATCTATTTGGTATTAGTACCATCAATCCAATAAGCTTACTATAAACTACATTGGTCAGTTTTCCATTTATTATCTGGACCTAATCTGCTCCTACTCTACAAAGAATTAATACTATCTAATTTTTTTTTTCTCATCTTCTGAGCTCCTGAAAATTGGGCAAGAGTTCATGATGTTTTACTATGGTGAATGCTTTTAGCCTTCCAATTATCCATTTTATATTTATTATGATTGTTAAAATTCAGTGATTCCCTTGATGGTTGCCTATCTAATTTGCTCCTAACAACACTTTTCAACTCTCCCCAAAATTATCCATGTTGGGCCTCTTAGCTAGCACCCTTCATTACCACGCATTAAAATCACACCTGTCTGGTGTTCTTCAGCCAGTCATTGCTGTCTGGCTTCTGTTGTTTGGGGTTTCTGTCATCCTTCTTAGTAGGCCTAAACCACTAATGTCCTTTCCAATCTTCACTTTGATCTGTGGGATGGAACCAGATGGTGCTGTTTGAACCACTGCACTTTATGGCCCTGGTAAATAGTTATGTCCCCTGAGCCATCTTTGGACCACAATCCTCTAATGGGTCTTTGACCCTTACATAACAGGTCCACCCAAACACAGCCAACTTCTGGAGTCTTGTAACCATTTCCTTCCCCAACTGCCTTGTAAGTGTCACAGGAAAGCTGGGAGCTGAAACTCCAAACCCTGTTTCTCCAAACCAACCAAAGAAAATTTAAAGTCAGACACCAAAAGCCATGCAGGAGAACTTTATTAAGTGAAAGTGAGGTGAAAATAAAAGAAAATAAAAGTGAGGCTTAAGCAGACAGCATTCTCAAGAGACAGAGAGAGTAGGCCATCTTTTTGCAGAGAACCACAGAGGAAACAATACTATCCCCAAATCGTATTACTGTTCAATGTTTACCAGGAGAACTAGGGACCACCTTCTGTACTCTTGTCATTCAGGTGCTCAACTCCTCCTTCAAGCCGGGTGGTGGAGGTTTTGACTTTAGTTTCTTCCCCAGAACTGTCATGGTGGCCATCCTTTCTTTTTTTTGGGGGGGGGGAGGAGGCTTCATCTACAAATCAGTCCCATGTTAATGTGGATACTGAGGTCAATATCTGGTCAGAAATTACCTTAGTGTGCCTAAACTACTAAAGGATTCTTCCTTCCTAGATGACTGGAGACACTTATAGCTATAATTCCTAGCTTTACATCAATAGCAATGGACCCTGTCAAGAGTTAATCCATTAATCTTTTTCTCTTAATGTTATTTCCAAGTATCTCCCTTGCTTCTGTTTATTTTCTACAAATTTATATCTACCACCCTTTGCTTTCTTGTCTACTTTGGAAGTTGTTTAAAGACCCTAAAGTAATTTAAAGAACATATGTGAGCTTGCCTGCATTTCACTACTCATTGATAGCTACTACCTAACATAAGTTACAGCATTTTGGTTAACTTAACACTGGGCCATTGCTTTCCAGGGTTTCTGAGAATAATCTTCATAGCAAGCTCACACAATTTCCTAGAAATCCAGTCAGACATTGAAAGTTTATCTTGCAAAAATGGTCACAAATCAACAAATTTTCCCTAGTGGCTTGCCCCCACACCCCTCCCCACACACAAGGGAGTCTTGTAACCATTTCCTTCCCCAACCTTAAATAATCAAGGTTGCTCTTTAAATTCTTGACATTTTTGGAATTTTTCTCATTCCTGTGGCATAGAAAATCTGGCTGTGTAAGGTCCTAACTTGTAAGATATTTTGAGAGTAAGATAATAATAGAGCTTGAAAAATCAACTTAGTTTTCTAATTCATTTTCCTGATTTTCCTTAAATATTTGTGTAATTCAAAAGTAAAAACCATATTGACCTAAAGTTCCTTTACTGGGAAGGATTTTATTCATGAATTAAAATTATTTTGCTTACCAAAGGACAATTACATTGTCTTAATTTCTTTTTGTGAAAGTTTCCATTAATTATGTTTTTTTAAATGTTTATTAACCCAAATTACCAAATTTATTGCTATAAGGTAGTTACAATACACTTCTATTATATTTTCAATCCCTGTAAATTTGGCAGTAGTATCAGATTTTTATTTATTTTATTTATTTATTTTTCCTTTAATTTTTATTGTTGGTTGTTCAAAACATTACGTAATTCTTGACATATCATATTTCACACTTTGATTCAAGTGGGTTATGAAGTCCCATTTTTACCCCGTATACAGATTGCAGCATCACATCGGTTACACATCCACTATTTTACATATTGCTATACTAGTGTCTGTTGTATTCTGCTGCCTTTCCTACCCCCCATCGCCACCTCTCCCATCTTCTCTCTCTACCCCATCTACTGTAATTCATTTCTCCCCCTTGTTTTTTTCCCCCTTTCCCCTCACTTCCTCTTGTATGTAATTTTGTATAACCATGAGGGTCTCCTTCCATTTCCATGCAATTTCCCTTCTCTTTCCTTTCCCTCCCACCTCTCACCCCTGTTTAATGTTAATCTTCTTCTCATGCTCTTCCTCCCAACTCTGTTCTTAGTTACTCTCCTTATATCAAAGAAAACATTTAGCATTTGTTTTTTAGGGATTGGCTAGCTTCACATAGCATAATCTGTTCTAATGCCATCCATTTCCCTGCAAATTCTATGATTTTGTCATTTTTTAATGTAGAGTAATACTCTATTGTGTATAAATGCCACATTTTTTTTATCCATTCCCCTATTGAAGGGCATCTAGGTTGGTTCCACAGTCTAGCTATTGTGAATTGTGCTGCTATGAACATTGATGTAGCAGTATCCTTGTAACATGCTCTTTTTAGGTCTTTAGGGAATAGACCAAGAAGGGGAATAGCTGGGTCAAATGGTGGTTCCATTCCCAGCTTTCCAAGAAATCTCCATACTGCTTTCCAAATTGGCTGCATCAATTTGCAGTCCCACCAGCAATGTACGAGTGTACCCTTTTCCCCACATCCTCGCCAGCACTTGTTGTTGTTTGACTTCATAATGGCTGCCAATCTGACTGGAGTGAGATGGTATCTTAGGGTGGTTTTGATTTGCATTTCTCTGACTGCTAGAGATGGTGAGCATTTTTTCATGTACTTGTTGACTGATTGTATGTCCTCCTCTGAGAAGTGTCTGTTCAGGTCCTTGGCCCATTTGTTGATTGGGTTATTTGTTCTCTTATTGTCTAATTTTTTGAGTTCTTTGTATACTCTGGATATTAGGGCTCTATCTGAAGTGTGAGGAGTAAAGATTTGTTCCCAGGATGTAGGCTCCCTATTTACCTCTCTTATTGTTTATTTTGCTAATAAAACAACTTTTTAGTTTGAGTAAGTCCCATTTGTTGATTCTAGTTATTAACTCTTCTGCTATGGGTGTCCTATTGAGGAATTTGGAGCCCGACCCCACAGTATGTAGATGGTAGCAAACATTTTCTTGTATCAGATGCCATGTCTCTGATTTGATATCAAGCTCCTTGATCCATTTTGAGTTAACTTTTGTGCATGGTGAGAGAAACGGATTCAGTTTCATTTTGTTGCTATATGGATTTTCAGTTTTCCCAGCACCATTTGTTGAAGATGCTATCCTTCCTCCATTGCATGCTTTTAGCCCCTTTATCAAATATAAGATAGTTGTAGTTTTGTGGATTGGTTTCTGTGTCCTCTATTCTGTACCATTGGTCCACCCGCCTGTTTTGGTAACAGTACCATGCAGTTTTTGTTACTATTGCTCTATAGTATAGTTTGAGGTCTGGTATCGCTATACCGCCTGATTCACACTTCCTGCTTAGAGTTGTTTTTGCTATTCTGGGTCTTTTATTTTTCCATATGAATTTCATAATTGCTTTCTCTATTTCTACAAGAAATGCCGTTGGGATTTTTATTGGCATTGCATTAAACCTATAGAGAACTTTTGGTAATATCGCCATTTTGATGATGTTAGTTCTGCCTATCCATGAACAGGGTATATTTTTCCATCTTCTAAGATCTTCTTCTATTTCTCTCTTTAGGGTTCTGTAGTTTTCAATGTACAAGTCTTTCACCTCTTTTGTTAGGTTGATTCCCAAGTATTTTATTTTTTTTTTGAGGATATTGTGAATGGAGTGGTTGTCCTCATTTCCATTTCAGAGGATTTGTCGCTGATATACAGGAATGCCTTTGATTTATGCGTGCTGGTTTTATATCCTGCCACTTTGCTGAATTCATTTATTAGCTCTAATAGTTTCTTTGTAGACCCTTTTGCGTCTGCTAGGTATAGAATCATGTCACGTGCAAATAGAGTTTTGAACATAAAGGGATGCTGTACTTTGTCGAATGCTTTTTCTGCATCTACAGAGATGATCATATTGTTCTTATTTTTAAGTCTATTGATGTGGTGAATAACATTTATTGATTTCCGTATATTGAACCAGACTTGCATCCCAGGGATGAATCCTACTTGATCATGGTGCACAATTTTTTTTGATATGTTTTTGTATCCGATTTGCCAGAATTTTATTGAGGATTTTTCCATCTAGGTTCATTAGAGATATTGGTCTGTAGTTTTCTTACTTTGAAGTGTCTTTGTCTGGTTTAGGGATCAGGGTGATGTTGGCCTCGTAGAATGAATTTGGAAGTTCTCCCTCTTTTTCTATTTCCTGAAATAGCTTGAAAAGTATTGGTATTAGTTCCTCTTTAAAGGTTTTGTAAAACTCTGCTGTATACCCATCCGGTCCTGGGCTTTTCTTAGTTGGTAGTCTTTTGATGGTTTCTTCTATTTCCTCAATTGATATTGGTCTGTTTAGGTTGTCTATATCCTCCTGACTCAATCTGGGCAGATCATATGACTTAAGAAATTTATCAATGCCTTCACTATCTTCTAATGTATTGGAGTATAAGGATTCAAAATAATTTCTGATTATCTTCTGTATTTCTGAAGTGTCTGTTGTGATATTGCCTTTTTCATCCCGTATGCTGGTAATTTGAGTTCTCTCTCTTCTTCTCTTCATTAGCATGGCTAAGGGTCTGTTGATTTTATTTATTTTTTCAAAGAACCAATTTTTAGTTTTGTCAATTTTTTCAATTGTTTCTTTTGTTTCGATTTCATTAATTTCAGCTCTGATGTTAATTATTTCTTGCCTTCTACTTCTTTTGCTGGTGTTTTGCTCTTCTTTTTCTAGGATTTTGAGATGAAGTATGAGATCATTTATTTGTTGTTTTGCTCTTCTTTTTCTAGGATTTTGAGATGAAGTATGAGATCATTTATTTGTTGTTTTTTTTCTTTTTTTAAGGAATGAACTACAAGCAATGAATTTTCCTCTTAGAACTGCTTTCAATGTGTCCCATAGATTCCGATATGTTGTGTCTGTGTTTTCATTTATCTCTAAGAATTTTTAAATTTCCTCCTTGATGTCTTCTATAACCCATTGATCATTCAGTAACCTATTGTTCATTCTCCAAGTGATGCATGATTTTTCCTTCCTTCTTTTATCTTGATTTCCAGTTTCATTCCATTATGATCAGATAAGATGCATGGTATTATCTCTACTCCTTTATATTGTCTAAGAGTTGCCCTGTGACATAATATATGATCTATTTTTGAGAAGGATCCATGTGCTGCTGATAAAAAAGTGTAACTGCTTGATGTTGGGTGGTATATTCTATATACATCAATTAAGTCTAGGTTATTAATTGTGTTACTGAGTTCTATAGTTTCCTTTTTCACCTTTTGTTTGGAAGATCTGTCCAGTGGTGAGAGAGGTGTGTTGAAGTCTCCCATGATTATTGTATGGTGGTCTATTAGACTCTTGAACTTGAGAAGAGTTTGTTTGATGAACATAGCTGCACCATTGTTTGGGGCATATATATTTATGATTGTTATGTCTTGTTGGTGTATGGTTCCCTTGAGCAGTATGTAGTGTCCCTCTTTATCCCTTTTGATTAACTTTGGATTGAAATCTATTTTATTTGATATGAGTATGGACACTCCTGCTTGTTTCCGAAGTCCACATGAGTGATATGATTTTTCCCAACCTTTCACCTTCAGTCTATGTGTGTCTTTTCCTATCAAATGCATCTCCTGTAGGCAGCATATTGTTGGGTCTTGTTTTTTGATCCATTCTACTAGCCTGTGTCTCTTAATTGGTGAGTTTAAGCCATTAACATTTAGGTTTATTATTGAGATATGGGTTGTTCTTCCAGCCATATTTGTTTATTTATGTTACTAAACATGGTTTGTTTTCCTCTTTGATTATTTTCCCCCCTTTACTGTACTACCTTCCACTGTTGGTTTTCATTGTTATTTTCCATTTCCTCTTCCTGTAATGTTTTGCCGAGGATGTTTTAAAGAGATGGTTTTCTAGCTGCAAATTCTTTTAAATTTTGTTTATCGTGGAAGGTTTTAATTTCATCCTCCATCCTGAAGCTTAATTTTGCTGGATACACAATTCTTGGTTGGAACCCATTTTCTTTCAGTGTTTGAAATATGTTGTTCCAGGATCCTCTAACTTTCAGAGTCTGTGTTGAAAGATCAGCTGTTATCCTGATTGGTTTACCCATAAATGTAATGTGCTTCCTTTCTTTTGTAGCTTTTAAAATTCTCTCCTTATTCTGTATGTTGGGCATCTTCATTATAATGTGTCTAGGTTTGGATCTCTTATGATTTTGCACATTCGGCGTCCTGTAGGCTTCTAGGATTTGGGATTCTGTCTCATTCAAGTCTTGGAAGTTTTCTCATATTATCTCATTGAATAGATTGCTCATTCCTTTGGTTTGGACCTCTATACCTTCCTGTATCCCAATGACTCTTTAGTTTGGTCTCTTAATGTTATCCCATATTTCTTGGATGTTCTGCTCATGGTTTCTTAACAGTCTTGCTGAGCTGTCTATGCTCTTTTCAAGTTGAAATGCTTTGTCTTCATTGTCTGATGTTCTATCTTCTAAGTGTTCTACTCTGCTGGTGGTGTTCTCAATTGAGTTTTTAAGTTGGTTTATTGCTTCCTGCATTTCTAGGATTTCTGTTTGTTTGTTTTTTATAACCTCTATCTCCCTGTATAGTTGATCTTTTGCTTCTTGGATTTGGTTATGTAATTCATTGTCAAAGTGATCTTTCATTGTCTGATTTTGCTGTCTAATGTCTTCCTTGAGACTCCAGATCATCTGAAGCATGTATATCCTGAATTCTTTATCTGACATTCGATCTGCTGCAGATATTACCTCTTCTAACGTTGAGTTGACCTGCATTGCTTGTGGTCCTTTCTTTCCTTGTCTTTTCATACTGTTCGCGTTTCTTTCTGCTTGGTGAAACTGTTGTGGTATTGAATTTTCCCCCTATATATTTATATTGCTCTTGTATAGTTGCAAAGTCTCCCTTGTAGGCGCGGGCAGCGGCTCTGCCCCTCCTCCAATTGGGGCAATGTGCCTACCACGCAGGCAGGCACCTGGGCCTGTTCTGCCGGTGGGTCGCAGGTCCGCCTACCTTGCAGGCGCTGGGGGCGGCTCTGTCCCTCTATGGGTTGCTGGGCCTGTTGTCAGTATCAGATTTTTAGATTCTCTTTCTATTTTTTTTAGACTTTCAGTGATTTATTGTCTTAAACATTTCAAAGAAACTGAATTTTGGCTTTGATATTTTCCCTATATCCATTTGTTTTCTGTTTCACTGATTTCTGCTTTGATCTTTACTGTTCACTTCCACCCACTTCTTCTTGTTTTATTTTTTTGTTCCTGTTTTCTTACCATCTTGAATTAAAAATTATATAACTAATTTTTTTATTTTCTAATAAGAAATTTAAGGCTAATAAAAGTTAATCACTATCCATCTGAATTTTTCTTTTGTCTTGGAGTAAATAATATGTTCTAATTCCCATTGTTATGTTTTATTTGGACCATGTATTTTGTCAAATTGTGTTGCTTTATTTCCAAGTAGTTCAAGATCTTCCAGTTTCCTTCTTGATTTCTTTTCTCTCTAGAAAAGTATCAGACTTCCATGATTTCAGTACTTTGAAATTTCTTGAGATTTCTTTATAATCCAGAATATGTATACTTTTATTCTTGCAACAATCTAAATATATTCCCATTTCTGAATCTGTTGTGTTTCTTAACCATTTATTATTATTATAAATCATTATTATTTTTGCCTGCGGTCTCTACTAAGAGGTGGGCACTCTTTCTTACTGTAATACTTGAATTGGTCTTGATTTTTATTCTTGTAGTCTATATAAGTCACAAAGATGAATAATTTCTCTCATTTTTTAAAATGCATTTGTAAAAAATTAGTGTACTTCCAACTATTTGTTTTTTTCTAATATTGAAGACTCTAAATTTAATTATAAACATCAACTAAGATATATGTATAAAACATTATTGTATTGTATTTGTATTATAGGCCAACACAGTGAATTTTATAGATTCCATTGTTTATACTTCTTTGAGTTAGGTTTTTATTATTTTATTCTAGTATTTATGAATACTTTTGGATTTCCTATTTCTCATTTTGTTAATGATTTCTAGCTTTAATCTAGTAAGTTCAAGGATCATACTTAATATTTCTTCAATGGCTTGAGCTCTTTTAATCTTATGTGCTATCACATGATTAATTTTTATAAATGTTCTTAAGTGTAATTACAAGGATTTGAATTTTTCAGTTTTATAAACATCTACATCTATCCACTTACATATATATATATATATATATATATATATATATATATATATATGTATGTATTAGTGATATCTAGTCTATATACTTACCTCTATCTATTTTTTAGGTGTAGATATATGGATACATACATAAAAACATATCTACATTTACATCTGAACCAATGTGTGCATATAAGCATATGCATTGTTGTTAATAACTATGTTGAAAGAATTTACTATTTTTTGTTTATTTGGACTTTTTTTTTTTCTGAGGAAGGGTGGAGTTGGTTGACTGTGCTCTTAATTGATTTCTCTTTGTTTCCTACTTTGAGCAATTGAGAGGGTTGTTTATGTCTTTTTTTCATTATTGTGGAACTTCTAATTCTCCTTTAATATCTGTCCTTTTTAAAAACTCTTTGAACCTATTTTATATCTTACTGGTGAATTGACTGCATGGACTGTGAAATGTCTATTACAAATGTGTTTAAGTCCATTGTGCTAGCTACTCATACAGGAACATTATTATTCTACTGTGTAATATCTTTATATTTTTGCACTCGCTTATTCTCAAAATTTCTCTATCTTGTATTTAAGCTTCTCTGCTTACTATAACCAGTATATGGGTGAATTGTATTTGTTTAAATCATGTTAAAGAAATTATTGTAGTATTTTTTCTTCTTACATATACTGCAAGGACTTATTTGTTTCAAATTTTGTTGCTTACATATATCCTGTTTTCTTTTTTCTTAAAAACATATTTTCTTAATTTTGTTTTTTTCTTTCTTTTGTTTTATTTTTGAAATTAAACAAATATCTTTTCTTAATGTTTAATCTCCTTTTCAGTTTACTATTTATTGATTCCTTTTTATTACTTTAAGGATGATCATAGTTATACTACATATCCTCAATTTATTACATTTCAATACAAATTATTAGGACCATTTCAAAATAATTCATGAATTTAAATTATAGAATTACATTCAATACTCTGGTGTTTTTGTTATTTTGTCATCTAATTTTACCCCTATTTAAAATGTCAAAATGTTAACTACAGTATTTATTGATTATATTCAGTCAATATTATGTTCTTCCATATTTCTCACCATTTTCCTTTTTTCATTTCTTTCTGCATTTTTAGAGACAGCGCAGAACACCCAAAAGCCCAATAATCCTCACCTCTGTTTTTGTTGTCATTTGTATTTTTGTCATGCTAAGGATTGAACCCAGGGCTTCATGAATGCTAGGCATGTTCTCTGCCTCCTAATTCTCTGTTAATGGGAATCTGCTTGTGTCAAATTCTCTTGGTTTTTGTTTTGTTTGTTTAAAAACACCTTTAAATTCATTGTTGAAGAGTAATTTTATTGCATATA
The DNA here is from genome assembly GCF_047511675.1 of Marmota flaviventris. Classification (NCBI taxonomy): domain Eukaryota; kingdom Metazoa; phylum Chordata; class Mammalia; order Rodentia; family Sciuridae; genus Marmota; species Marmota flaviventris. The sequence continues at coordinate 43,200,589 of NC_092503.1, forward strand.
GAATTATACATTGTCAGCTACCCAGCACATTGAATGCTATCTGAATATAATTCAGCCATAAAGAGGAAGCACTGACACATGCTACCTCATAGAGCAATTTGAAAAACATCATTCTTAGTGAAAGAAACCAAACACAAAAGCCCACAGAACATATGATTTTATTATATGAAATAACCATAATAGGCAAATCCATAGAGACAGAAGGAAGACTATTGGTTGCCAGAACCTAGGGAAAAGGGAAGTGCTTGCTTGAAGGGCACAAATTTTCTTTGTGGGGGCAGGGGGTCATAAAAATGCTATGGATGTTAATTGCACAAAATTGTAAATATACTGAATGCCGCTGATTTGCACTGTTTAAAATAATTAAAATAGTAAATATTATATTATGCATATATTGCCACAAAAACACATATGTTAAATAAAAAGATGCTTCATCTTTTTCACCTATTTTTTACTATCAAAAATCACATCTCAAATTATTATGGTTTCTTTAAAATTAATATTATTTCTATCCCATAATCATTCTCTTTCTTTTCTTTGGCTTTTAAGTACATACATTTTTATGTTTTCAACATGTCCCTTATTGTTTATACATTTTTACTCTTTCTCTGGGTTTGGCCAAGTTTTCTAATTCTCTTCCACTTCTCCCCCACTGTGTCTAGTTTAATAAGTACAATCAGATCTTTCAAATTGTTAATTTCAAGTATGAGGTGTTTCAGTTTTATACTTTCTACTTGTTTTTCCTATAGATATTATAGATTTAGTTTTCTTGTGAAACTGTCTACCTTTTCATCTGTTCTCTTGAAAATATTCAACAAAATGTCTTCTAGTTTTATGGGTGATTACTTCAGAATCTAAATTACATGTGGGTCTCCATCTCTGATCAATTTTTGCCTTTATTTTCAGATGTCTATTCTTGTCTTCTTTGAATTTGTAATTGCAAGATATTACCTATAAAGTAAGGTAGACCATATGATGTGGTCCTCCTTCTCAGACAATTCTTTTTTTTTTTTTTTTTAATTTTGCCAGGCAGTTAGAATAGAAGCAATTCTTGTTCCAATCACAGATTATGTTTTTTGGGCTCTATTCCCATCACTGTGAGGACTTATCTGCTTCCCATACAGTTCTTTCATTGAGTTTCTAGCCTGAAAGCCATTCAGGAACCTTAACTGCAAGCCACACATGTACACTGGACTGGTACCTTCATGGACTTTAAGTGTTAAATTTTGTATCTCCAGCTCAACAAAAATGATTAAATCTCTGCCTAGCTTTTTATTCTTTCACTACTACTCTGAAAAAAAAAAGTGTTTTGAGGGAAAGGGAGTACCACAACATGTCAGCTCACTTATTCGATTCATTTTTGCCTAGTGTTTTATTTTCAGTGTTGCCAGCTTGCAAGCAGAGAGAACATTCAGCCTTTGTTATGGGGGAATTGGTTCAGTTCACTTAACATGATTTTCTTCAACTCCACCCATTTATCTGCAAATGCCATAATTTTATTCTCTTAATGATAATATTCCATTGTGTATATATATATATATATATATATATATATATATATATATATATATACCACAATTTCTTTATCCATTCATCTATTGAAGGGCATCTAGGTTGCTTCCACAGTTTAACTATTGTTAATTGAACTGCTACAAACACTGATGTGGCTCTGTTACTATAGGATGCGGATTATAAGTCCTTTGGGTACAGACTGAGGAGTGGAATAGCTGGGTCAAATATGGTTCCATTCCAAAATCTTTATGGCATCTCCACACTGCTTTCCAGACAGGTTGCACCAATTTGCAGTCCTACAAGCAATAAATGAGTGTGCCTGTCCCCCCACATCCTTGCCAACATTTATTGTTTTCTGTATGCTTGATAAGTACCATTCTGACTGGCATGAGATGAAATCTTAGAGTGGTTTTGATTTGCATTTTTCTAATTACTAGAGATGTTGAACATTTTTTCATATATTTCTTGATCAAATGTATATCTTCTTCTTAGTGGTATCTATTCAGCTCCTTAGTCCATGTATTGATTGGGTTGTTTGCTTTTTTGGTGTTAAGTTTTTTGGGTTCTTTATATATCCTGGAGATTAGTGCTCAATCTGATGTGCATGTTGCAAAAATTTGCTCCCAAAATGTAGGTTCTCTCTTTACCTCATTGATTATTTCTTTTGCTGAGAAGTTTTTAGTTTGAGTCTATCCCATTTATTAATTCTTGATTTCATTTCTTGCACATTAGGAGACTTGTTAAGGAAGTTTGTGCCTAATCCAACAAAATGAAGATTTGGGCCTACTGTTTCCTCTATTAGGCACAGGGTCTCTTGTCTAATTCCTAGGTCCTTGATCCACTTTGAGTTTTGTGCATGGTGAGAGAGAGAGGTTTATTTTCATTTTGCTGCATATTAATTTCCAGTTCTCCCAGCACCATTGTTGAAGAGGCTATCTTTTCTCCAATGTATGTTTTTGGCAGATTTGTTTAGTATGAGATAACTGTATTTATGTGGGTCTCTCTCTGTGTCTTCTATTCTATATCATTGGTCTATTTTTGTGCCAATACCATGACATTTTTGTTACTATAAATTTATAGTGTAAGTTCTGATATTGTGATGCCTCCTGCTTTACTCTCCTTGCTAAGGACTGCTTTGGCCATTCTAGGTCTCTTATTTTTCCAAATGAATTTCACACAAGGAATGACAATTTGATTTTAATTGGAATCACATTAAATCCGCATAGCACTTTGTACTATAACCATTTTGATTATTAATTTTGCCTATCCAAGAGCATGGGAGATCTTTCTATCTTTTAAAGTCTTTTTCAATCTCTTTCTTTAGTGCTCTGTAGTTTTCATTGTAGAGGTCTTTCACCTCTTTTTGATAAGTTGATCCCCAAGTATTTTATTTTTATGAGGCTACTGTGAATGGGGTAGTTTTCCTAATTTCTCTTTCGAGGATTCATCACTGATGTATAGAACTGCACTGATTTATGGGTATTGATTTTTATATCCTGATACTTTGCTGAATTCATTAATTCTAGAAGTTTTCTGGTGGAGTTTTTTGATCTTTTAAGTATAGAATTATGTTATCAGCCAATAATTATAGTTTGAGTTCTTCTTTTCCTATTTGTATTCCTTTAATTCCTTTTGCCTGTCTAATTGCTCTGGCTAGAGTTTCAAGGGCTATGTTGGATAGAAAGTGGTGAAAGAGAGCATCCATCTTTTGTTCCAGTTTTTAGAGGGAAAGCTTCCAATTTTTCTTCATTTAGAATGATGTTAGTTTTGGGTTTAGCATAGATAGCTTTTACAATGTTGAGGAGTATTCCTACTATCCCTGGTTTTTTCATATGCTGTATTTTGTCAAATGCTTTCTCTGCACCAATTGATCTCTTTGGGGTTGGTCTGTTCTTCTTTTTCTAGGGCTTTGAGATATAAAGCTAGATTGTTTATTTGTTGACATTTTCTTTGTTTAATGAATAAGCTGAATACAGTGAACTTGCCTCTTAGCACTCCCTTCATAGTATCTCAGAGATTTTGATAAATTGTATTGGAGTTCTCATTTACCTCTAAGGATTTTTTTTTAATCTCCTCCCTGATGTCTTCCGCTATCCATGTGTCATTCAGTAGCATATTATTTAGTCAACAGGTGTGGGAGTACCTCCTCTTTTTAATTTTATTGTTGATTTTTCATTTTTTTCCATTATCATCTGATAGAATGCAGGGTAGTATCTCTATTTTTTGTATTTGTTAAGACTAGCTTTGTGTCATAACATATGCTCTATTTTAGAGAAGGATCCATGTGCTGCTGAGAAGAAAGTATATTCACTTCTTGATGGATGAAATATTCTATATATGTCTGTTAAGGCCAATTTGTTGGTTGCATTATTGAGTTCTATACTTGCTTAGTTTAGTTTTCATTTGGGAGATCTATCCAGTGGTGAGAGAGGTGTATTAAAGTCATCCAGTATTATTGTGCTGTGGTCTACTTGGTTCTTCCATTTGAGAAAAAAACTTTGTTTGACATACATAGATGCCCCACTATTTGGGGATAGATATTTATGATTGTTACATCTTGTTGATGTATGAATCCCTTAAGCAGTATGAAATGTTCTTCTTTATCCTTCTTCATTAGCTTTGGTTTTAAGTCCACTTTATGTGATATGAGGATGGAAACACCTGCTTGTTTACATGGTTCATGTGAGTGGTATGTTTTTTTTCTCACCCTTTCACCTTTAGTCTGTGGATGTCTTTCTGTGAGATGAATCTCTTGAAAGCAACATATCATTGAGACTTTTAAAACCTATTTCCCTCAATTCTTTTAATTGATGAATTTAGGCCATTTACTTTCAGGGTTATTATTGAAATATGATTTGTAATCCTGGACATTTGGTTTAGTTTTGGATTTTAACTTGATTTGGTTTCTCCTTTGATTGGCCTTTACTTTAGTGTACCTTTTCCCTTTGATGATTTTTATTGTTGTTTTTAATTTGCTCTTCCTGGAATATTTTGCTGAAGATGCTCTCTAGTACAGGATTTCTCATTGTAAATTCTTTGAACTTTTGCTTTTTTGAATTTTAAACTTTTTAGGTTTTTATTTTGTGATCAAATCTGAAGATTAATTTTGCTGCACATGATTCTTGGTTGGCATCCATTTTCTTTCAGAGCTTGGTATATGTTGTTCCATGATCTCCTGGCTTTCAGGGTCTGGGTTGAAAAGTCTGCTGAGATATGAATTGACCAACCCCTATATGTGATCTGATTTCTCTCTCTTGTGGCCTTTAAGATTCTATCCTTATTCTGTATTCACATTATCATTATAATGTACTTTGATGTAGATAAATTGTGATTTTGTACATTGCCGCAGTCTGGCTGGGCACAATTCAGGAGCCACTTGTCAAAAGAAATGAACTTTATTTTTAGAACACACACACCGCACCACACAGCTCCTCAGGAAAACCCTCAGAGCCCAACTGCCACCACCGGCTTCCCACAAGCCTCTCAACCTCCCCCACTCCTCCTGTTCTTGAGGCCAATTGGCTGGGTCGTGTGGGCAGAGCCAAAAAAGTCCCCCAATGAGCAGCTCCATGGTCTGAAAGGGTGGAGAAACAACCCAATGAGCATCATTGCAGAGGAGCCAATCAGTTGGCAGCTAGAAGTTTGCTGGGGCCGCTGTGAGCCAATCATCAGCTGGCAGCTGGAAGTTTGCTGGGGCCCCTTCGGCTATGGCTCTCAACATCTCTCCCTCTCTGTTAAAACAACAAGCATGTGGCTTAGGGACCGTGTATGCCTTAGGTTGTCCAATACTACATATGGTCCTTACCTGTTATCAGATGAGCTGACCTCAAGGCATCAGCCTCCTGTCTTAGGTTGGTACCATTGCAACTGGATCTTACCCGTCATTGACTACGGGTCCAGCATACAGCCACACCTGTGGATAGTTCTTTGTACCAGCGCGGGGGGGGTGAAGTTCTTTGCCTCACCTCTGTTGTCCCACAAATTTTAGCTGAATGACCATCACAAGCAGAAGGGAGGAAGATACACCAAGCCAATCGACAGCTCCTTTTGGAAAAATTGTACCACCGATGACACCATCAGCAAAAATACCCCAACACCACCACAAGTCGCTGCACCAACAGATAGTTCACTATGCATACAAGTGAGTTCACAATGCATACAAGTGATACATAGTCCAGGCAAGTTCTGCAAGCAGTTCAGTGATGGGCCCTTTTGGAAAAATTGTACCACCGATGAAACCATCAGCAAAAATACCCCAACACTACCACAAGTCGCTGCACCAACAGATAGTTCACTATGTATACAAGTGAGTTCACAATGCATACAAGTGATACATAATCCAGGCAAGTTCTGCAAGCAGTTCAGTGATAGCTATTGCAGAAGCTGTAGATTGGTTGTATCTTTGTCTTCACCTGCACTGGGATGAAGATTGGAATTCTGGCAATAATGGCTAAAGAAAAAATTATGTAACATTCCAGAAGGCACTAAAAGAAAACAATTTTCTGAACAATTTACATTATCTTGAACAGAATTATTAAATATAATGAAAAGGAAAGGTGAAAGTAAACAAACAGATCTGTTCACCTCCTTTTGTGTTCACCTATTAAAACAATCCTCAACAGCTGTTTAACCAATTTTAATTAAACCATTTAAATAACATGAATAAAAAAATATTCGGATCCATTTTTTCATGAGCGCTCATCATATATGATATATGGACATACGTACATACAAACATACAACATAAAACACAAGTGTGCACACATAATATAATACATACAACACATAACATAATAGTAAAGGCCTTATAACTTTTTACAGGTGAAATCTCCATTGCAATGTTTAAAGACTCTATAGTCAAAAAATAGAACTGATCAGCAAAACATTAACCTAGGTCTGTATGAGCTCAAAAAACAAAATAGAATTTCATGATGTGGGAAAGGGTAATAATAAAATAGATATCTGGTTCTGTTGCAGATGTAAGGGTAGCCAAACTGGAGTTCTGGATATCAGCTGTTATGGATTTGAGCCAAATCATCTTCTTTTTGGTCTGTAGAAATCGCTTTAGTTAATCTCTCTGGAATCCAAATCAGCTGCTGTTCTCCCTGTGGAAACACACAAATAGATCCCCAACTCCAGACAATTACTGGCTCAGGACCTTTCCATTGTCCTGTTAGAATATCCTTCCAAAGTACCTTGGGCTTATGTACATTTTTTGGACACATATGCCTTTCCTCAGCACTAAGTCCTGATGAATCCAAATTTAAAAAGTTTAGAATAAAAAGGGTTATTTTGAGTTTATCTTTGGGGAATATATACCCCTTCCCAATTCCCTCTTTTCTGCTTTAATAAGTACATTTTAATAGTTTGATGAGCTCTTTCAACTATGCCTTGTCCCTGTGGATTGTATGGGATTCCTGTTATGAGTAATGCCAAATGATGAGCAAAATTGTTTAAAAGAGGTAGAAGTATAACCAGGACCATTATCTGTTTTTAACTGTTTTGGAACACCCACAGTGGCAAAATTTTGTAAGCAATGAGCTATAATATTTTAGTTTTTTCTCCAGCATGAAAGGAGCCCATCAAAAATCCAGAAGAAGTATCAACTGTGACATGCAAATATTTTAATTTTCCAAATTCTGGCAAGTGTGTGATGTCCATCTGCCAAATATGGTTAGGTATCAGTTCTCTAGGATTGACTCCAAGATTAACTTGTGGTAAAAAGGTTACCCAATTTTGACATTGTTTTATTATTTGTCTAGCTTGTTCCTTAGTTATTTTAAAATGCATTGACATGGAACTTTTTATGAAAATTTGTAGCTTCTTCTAGTGTAGAGAAAATATGTATGTCATGTGTAGTTTTATCTGCTAAATCATTGCCCAAACTAAGGGCTCCAGGCAATCCTGTATGTGCCCTGATATGTCCTATAAAGAATGGATCTTTTCTGAACCAGATTAGATTTTGTATAGTGGAAAGCAAAGAGAAAACAGTAGAAGAAGGGGAAATCCTACCAGCATCTTCAAGGGATACTATAGCATTAACTATATACTGACTATCAGAAAATAAATTAAATACAGAATCTTTAAACATCACAAAAGCTTGTAATACTGCATTAAGCTCTACCTTTTGAGCTGTTTGTTTGGGTACTAAAAATGTAAAAGTTTGATCAGGTGTAACTATTGCTGCTGTACCATTATTTGACCCATCAGTGAATATATTTGGAGCCTTCATGATAGGTGTTTTTCTTATCATTTTTGGAAAAACTACAGGATGCAATGACCAAAAAGACAATAAAGGATTAGATGGTAAGTGGTTATCAAATGAAATATTAGATTTGCACATGATTATTGCCCAAGTATTTAACTCATTAGCTAACTCATTAATTTGACCCATAGTATATGGAGTAATAATTTTATTGGGAGAAATTCCAAACACTCCCTTTGCTGCTTTTATTCCTTTGAGTATTAATTGTCCTACAGCCTCAGGATACCTAGTAAGAATAGTATTAGGAGAATAAGATAAATGCATCCATAATAATGGACCTTCTTGCCAAAATACTCCTGTAGGAATATTTTTTGTTGGTAGTACAATAAATAAAAAAGGCAAACTTATGTCAATTCTATCCAAATGCCTATTTTCCATATATGTTTCAATGATTTTTAATGGCTTTCTTGCTTCAGGCGTTAACATTCTGGATGAATTTGGATCTGATGGACCTTTTAGGATATCAAATAAAGGTCCCAACTCTCCTGTTGTTATACCTAGATAAGGCCTTATCCAATTTATGTCTTCTAATAACTTTTGAAAGTTGTTAAGTGATTTGAGTTGATCTACTCGTATTTGAATTTTTGGTGGATGTACCATGGCTGAGGATAATAGAACTCCTAAATAATTAATTAGAAAATTCAGTTGTACTTTATCTATTGCTATCTCTAGATTATAATTTTTTAATAAGTTTGTAAGTGTGGCATAACATTCTAGCAAAGTGTTTTTATCTTTATGTGCTAATAATACATCACCCATATAGTGAAATATTTGTAGTTCAGGATTTTGATTTCTAAGTGGCTGAATTACTTTGTTAACATAAATTTGACACATAGTTGAGCTGTTAGCCATCCCTTGAGGGAGTACTTTCCATTCGTATCTCTGATCAGGTCCTTCATAATTCAGTGCAGGGATAGTAAATGCAAAACGTGCACTATCCTCAGGATGAATTGGAAATGAAAAAAAAAAAAGCAATCTTTAAAATCTATAACTAAAACATACCAGGTTTTTGGCAAAGCATACAATTGAGGAATCCCTGACTGATCAGGTCCCATAATAACCATCTCATTATTAATGGCTCTTAAATCTTGCAATAATCTCCATTTACCAGATTTCTTTTTGATGACAAATATGGGAGTATTATGGGGAGATACAGAATGTTGTATATGTCCTTCTGATAATTGTTGTTTGATCAGGTCATGGGCTGCTTGTATCTTTTCTTTAGTCAGGGGCCACTGAGGAACCCATACAGGTCTTTCTTATTTCCAAGAAATTTTTATTGTCTCAGTGGCCCCTTCTGAAAATCCAAACCATGTATGTCCGTTCCTTGATCTATTTGTATTGGTGCTGTCATACCTTGTTCTTGTTTTTCTAATCTTTTTCCTTTCCTAAAACCTTGTCTAGTCATCATAGTGGGTGCATTTTGATTGATGTTATTTGTTAATGTCAAACCTAATTGATCTAGGACATCTCGTCCCCATAAATTTACGGGAAGATGATCCAATACATATGGCTGTATAGTTCCTTCACATCCTTCAGGATCCTTCCAATCTAATACCATTGCACTTCTATGGGGAAGAGTTGCCACTCCTAGGCCTCGAAGCGTTTGAGTGGCTTGTTGTAATGGCCAATGTTTTGGCCATTCTTGATGAGAGATGATGCTAAGGTCTGCACCTGTATCCAGTAGCCCATTAAATTCATGTCCTTGAATATTTAGTTTTAGCATTGGGTGAGAATCTAAATTTAAAGAAAGCAGAGCCCAATCTACACCTGTGGAGCCTAATCCCTTGGAACCTCTTTCTACAGTACGACTGGAAAATTTATCATGTAGGCTGGGTATTATTAGTAACTGTGCTATTCTATCTCCTGGTGAAATTACTGATATACCCTTTGGAGAACTGGCTATAATTTTTATTTCACCTTCATAATCGGGATCAATTACCCCAGGACTTATCATAAGTCCTTTTAGAGTAGAAGAACTGCGTCCCAATAATAAGCCTACTGTTCCTTTGGGAAGAGGTCCTTTTACCCCTGTGGGAATGATTTGAACTCCCATCTCTGGAGTTAGTACTGCTCTGGCAGAGGTGCAGATGTCCAATCCTGCACTTCCTCGGGTTTGTCTGATGAGGGATTTAATGGATAATGTGTCCTGGGCACTACCCTGATGGGGTTGCTGGGTTCCTCCAGTGCTCCGTATATTTGTGGTTTTGGGCCCCAGCATTGGGCCCCCCTGTCCATTTTTTGGCAATGGAGCCCAATGCCTTTCTCCACGATATCATGGATAGACACCTGGTCCTTGTTCGTTTTTTGATAATGGAGTACCCTCTATGGTGGTTTGAGAACGGCATTCATTAGCCCAATATCTCCCTCTATGGCATCGTGGGCAAATACCCAGTATTCTACTCCTTTGATACCTAGTTTTGTTAATCCCTCCTCCTATGGGGCAATTCCTTTTAAAATGTCCTGTTTGTTCACAATTGTAGCATGTTTTTGGCCTGGCATCTAAAAACCTGTTGTACTGCAGCTTCCACGACTTGCCCTTGTTCATTAATGTCTCTACATAATTTAATACATGTGTTTAAATCTTCATGTTTCCATGGTCTAATGACTTCTCTGCACCAATGATTCACTTGCTCATAAGCCAGTTGTTTTATTAATGGCATTGCTTGTTCTGTATTCCCAAAAACTCTGGTAGCCGTTTGAATAAGCCTATCTACAAATTCAGCGTAAGGTTCATTAGCTCCTTGTATTACCTTAGATAATTGACCTTGTAAACCTCCATGTCCTTGTAAAGTCTTCCATGCCCTAACCGCATCTACAGCAATTTGTGAGTATATGCCAGGATCATATGCAATTTGTTGCTGCTGATCCTCATAAGGTCCCTTTCCTAACAACATATCTAGATTTCTCTGAGGATAACCAGCTGCTGCATTTCAGCCTAGCCGTCTCCTTGCAAAATTCCTCATTGGCAACCTTCCATAACAGGTTTTATCCTCCATTTAGCACAGCTTTACACATATTAGCCCAATCTGCTGGCGTCATGTTCAAGTTGTTAATGGATTCGACCATGCTTACAGTGAAGGGTGCTTGAGGACCATAGGTTGTTACAGCCTCTTTTAGCTGCTTCACTTTTTTGAAATTTAAAGGATGGTGAATTCGCTGCCTTCCTGCCTGCTCAAATACAGGGCATGTTAATATTTGAGATCTTATCTCAGGATCCCAACTATCAACTGCAGGGGTTGGGGGCCTCCCAGCATATGGAGGTGGCACTGTTGGTTGGACACTTACGCCCTCTGGTGATAGAAAGGTGTTAGTAGCAGTCTCCTGTTGTAACTCTTCCCCTGATGGCTTTTTCTGCTCTAAACTTTCTTCCTCTGTCTGACTAGCTCGAGAGACCTTCTGTTTTACTTGAATCTTTTCCTCTGTCTGACTAACTTGAGAGACCTTCTCTTTTACTTGAATCAATATGTCTTCTCCTTCCTTTACCATTGTCCGAACTGAAGGCTTTGGACTAAGCATACAAGATACGAAAGTCCACAATGGCAATTTGCCAACTGGCAGAGTCCCTGGGCTTTTCTTTTCTATTCTTTTTAAATCTTCACCATGATGGTTCCATTGTGATTTATTTAACAACTCCTCCTTAAAAATCCATGGGCTACATTTTTGTATTGTATCAATGTATGCCCTGACTGTTCTTGATTTTACTGGGATGCCTCCTTCCTCTAACAGTTTACTTAACACTCTTTCGGTTTGTTTTTTACTAATTTCTGATCCCATATTTCTACTATAATACAACCCAACAAGATAACACCAAACAAAACCAAGACAGAATGAAACAAAATGGAACAACACAAAATCATTATATCAGCCTTTCTATCCTCCTGAAATGTCCATCCGTCCTTTCTCCCTATCTGTTCCTCAGATGTGAGCAGTTATTCTTCCATCTTACATATCTCCAGGGACAGGCAACTTTAAACAAAAGTGAAGCAAAACAAAAGAAGAATCTTAAAATGGCTACCCATCCTCTCGCCCTGCCCTCAGGGGCGAGCAGTTTACCTTATCACTTACCCTCAGTCATTCCCCCGTGTGGGCCACCAAACGCCGCAGTCTGGCTGGGCACAATTCAGGAGCCACTTGTCAAAAGAAACGAACTTTATTTTTAGAACACACACACCACACCACACAGCTCCTCAGGAAAACCCTCAGAGCCCAACTGCCACCACCGGCTTCCCACAAGCCTCTCAACCTCTCCCACTCCTCCTGTTCTTGAGGCCAATTGGCTGGGTCATGTGGGTGGAGCCAAAAAAGTCCCCCAATGAGCAGCTCCATGGTCTGAAAGGGTGGGGAAACAACCCAATGAGCATCATTGCAGAGGAGCCAATCAGTTGGCAGCTAGAAGTTTGCTGGGGCCACTGTGAACCAATCATCAGCTGGCAGGTGGAAGTTTGCTGGCAGCTGGAAGTTTGCTGGGGCCCCTTCGGCTGTGGCTCTCAACAGTACATTTATTGTCCTGTAAGCCTCTTGTATTTGATTTTCCAATTCAGTCTTCATGTTTGGGAAATTTACTGATTTTTTTTTTTTTTTTTTATTGAAGAGATTGTGAATTCCTTTGGTTTGAAAATCTGTTCCTTCCTCTATCCCAATAATTCTTATATTTAGTCTTTTGATTCTATCTCATAATTCTTGGATATTTTACTCATGGTTCCTTGTCATCTTTACTGTGTGGTCAACTTTATTTTCCAGATTGTATACTTTGTCTTCATATCTGACATTTTGTCTTCCAACTGATCTAGGCTGTTGGTGATGCTTTCTACTGAGTTTTTTATTTGGTTTATTGTTTCCTTCACTTCAAGAATTTCTGATGGGTTTTTCTTCAGAATCTCTATCTCTTTCTTGAAGTAATCTTTTGCTACCTGTATTTTCTCCCTTATCTCTTTGTTGGTGTGATCAATGGTTGCCTGTATTTGTTCTCTTATCTCTGTGTTGAAGTGATCAATTTTTGCTTATTTAGGTCTTTCTTTAATTCACAGTTCATTTTAATTATGTATATTCTGGAAATCCTTCTCAGACATTTCATCAACTTCACTCCATGGATTCTATTATTAAAGCATCCTAGTTTGTTTTGGGCACTTTCTTCCCTTGTTTTTTCATGTTGTCTATGTGTCTTCCTTTCTTGCAGTGCAGATCTGAGGTATTATAGCTTCTACCCTATAATCTTATAGTGACTGTGCAGATCATCTCTACCTCATCTTGGTGTTGGGCTTCCAGACCCCACTGTTGTCCCACTATGGATGGATGGATGGTACTGCATCTAAAAGTTGTGGCAGCAATAGCAGAGTTAATTAAAGACAGCAGTGCCGGTGTCCCAAGTCAGATGCAGCCACTTTCAGAGATGGGGCTAAAAGGATGGGCCTTTCAATGACTTTAGCTGACTGTTCTGAGATGCAGCTATCCTTTGTCACAAGGTGGAGGCTACTACATGGGGAGGGCTACAGTGATGGCTGCAGTGTCCCAAGATGGAATTAGGCTAGGCTTGGGCTCCCAGGTTGGCCCAGAGGGTGGTGCTGGGTCTAACCTGGGCCTGGGATACCACGGGGGTGGTGAGTGGCAGAGGCAATCCTGGGGCAGGGCCTGAGCTCTGATGTGGGTCTACCAGTTGGTGGGATGGCTTTTTTTTAAAAAAAAAAAATGAAATATATTTTATACCCATATTGAGGTTCTATTATTTTCCAAAGTATATGTATTAGTTTCTTTCATGTGCCACAACATAATTTTTTAGTTAGTTTCTCAGTTTGGAATTACCCACACTGGACATATGTTGTGAATTTGAAATCAAAATCCAGGATAAAAGCATCCTTCTTTTTTTTAATAAAAATATTTTTTATCCTGCAGTTTCATGAAAATTCTTCTAATATTCTACCTTTATTTGAGATTATAACTTCTTAATATACACTGTAAATGGATGCATTGCCTTTTCTTCATTTCTGTAAGCTAAAATGAATGCTCCAGGCTCTAGGTAACAGGAGACCATCAAGGTAGGCACATCTTTAGTAGCATCCTCACTGTACTGACACCATACAAACACCCCTTGTGGTGTTTTTGGTTTGCCAAGCTGCAAGAAAGTGTAATGGGTTCTACTTTTTGTGAGTTCAAAACCAGTAAGTACAATCAGGTAATAAAAGAGTAAAGAGATTTGTTACTTGCAGCAGGTAAGAAGAGCCCTGGAGATTATTAGCAACACTATGACTCTCCAAACATAAAGCTCATACATATTTGTATAGGAAACATTCCTCCTCACATGAAGGGGCAGGTGCATTCTCTTTATTTGTTTAGTGATACTGGGATCAAACCCAGGGCCTACTACATGGAAAATGCTCTGCCATTGAGCTATATTCCCAGGCCAGCAGGTACATTCATGAGCATGCTCATTTCTAACTCATGCTTCTTTACAAATGGCACATTGAAAAAAGGTTGATAAGAATGCCCCTGGGTGGAGAGTTTAATATTATAAAGAGCAAAGATTTTCTGCATCACTTTAAAGAGGTTCGGCAGGAGAACTCAATGATTTTAAAGTTAGGTTTGCAGCCACTTACAGCAATTTAGCTTCTTTCTGCATGTTTAGATGATTGTTCCTCAGAAGCACTTGTCTAGCAACTAATAAGCTTATTATGCTATTCCTGTTGGTGGCCTCTGGAGAAGTCTTTCAAATCTGAAATATGTGGCATCCTGAAAAATGTATTATTTCTCTCAGAATATGTTTGTAAGTTCAATATAATTTACTGAAAGACACTCCATTTGTTATTACAGGAACAATACTGTTATGGTTCAGCTATTTGGTGTTCCCCAAAAGCTCAGGCATGAGATATATAAGAATTTTCAAAGGTGAAATTACTAGATTATTAAAAACGTGATCTAATCAGTGAATTGATCCACTGATACAGATTAACTGGGCAGTAACTAGGCAGGTAGAGTGTGGCTGGAAGAAATAGGTCACTGGGGAGTGTGTTTTGGGGGGTTGGTGTTTATATTTTGTCCTTGATGAGCAGAGTTCTCTCTCTCTGGTTCCTGGCTGTCCTCTACAGAGCCACTTTCCTCTGCCACACTCTTCTGCTATGATGTTGTGCTTCCCCTTGGACTCAAAGCTATGGCGTCAGCCAACCATGGACTGAACCTCGGGAATCGTGAACCAAAATAAGACATTTCTTCATTTAAGTTGTTCTTTCAGATCTTCTGGTCACCGCAACAAAAAAGCTAACTAAAACAAATACCTAATGCTAGTTCCTCAGCCATTTGTATAGTTGTCAAAATCTATCCCTGTAATGTTTTATTAACTCCTAGAACCAAAACCCAAATCCACTTTCTTTTTGGAATAGGGATACTATTCTAATTGGTTTTCTGTTGTTTCCTAGGAAAGAGTCTATATCAATGGTTCCTGATTAATTTTTTTTATATTTTTTCTCTGACAATCAAATCTTTGTGACTCATTTCAGCCAGAGTAGCAGAGCAATGACTTTAAGTTACAAAAGCTTTTTTGACAACTGCTTACTATCTCCAACCAGAAGGTTCTCTAATTTCTTAGGAATCCAAGCACTTATAAATGTTGAATAAAATTTATCTCAAGCTTGCAATTTAATGGAAAATATTTTTTTAAAATTGATTTTTCTCGTTTTAAAGAAAGCATACAGTCCTGCCTAAATCTGTTTTTCTTGTAAGTCACTAACAGTTTCTTCTTTCAGACATTGTGATTCTGATCACAAAGCCATCTTTGCTCAATGCCTCAGACTTTGCAAATGTGTTCCAAAGCCCATCATGGCTTGATTGGCTGAGCTGTTTTCCTTTGTATAAAAGTCTGGCTGTCATGAAAAAAAAAAAAAGAAAGAAAGAAAGAAAGAAAGAAAGAAAATGTGCTATTTGCTGTTTCAGGAGAAGAATTTTAACAGTTGATGCCACTAGTTCTTCTACAATTCTCTGGCATAAAATAATTAAAGAAAAGGCATCATTTTTAAAAGATTTGCTTTTTAGAAGAGCCAGAAATTCCGACACTACTCTCTGAAAATTTCAGTACAATTACATTTTTATTATTCTTTTGTATACAGCACAAGTCTTCCCTAACCTCTGTTTTGCAACTCTCAAACTCCATCTCACATTCAAATGACCTTCTACCATCACCCCATTCCATCTTATCTTCTGGATACATATATTCTCTCTAACTAGCAAAGCTTTGCAGATTTTCAGTGCAAATCAATCTAACATCGCTGACCTCAGTTTATTTTTACCCATTATCATGATCTACTTCAGAAAAACAAAGATATAACTAATGAAAACAAATGTTATTTTATTCTACTGGGAAGCATAAGAAACCCTAAGAATCATCAAATTACCTGTAGTAGCATGTACAACGGCACATATACAAACACACACAATCTGATTTTCAGACTTTGATCAATGACTTTTCTGTTCAATTCAATAATTTATATGACAAAGATAAAGCTTCCCATAAAAAATTAACTGTAAACATTGTGCCTGTAAAAATATTTGTATTTTGTACTTCTTATATTTTTACAAATCAATATCTTGCTTATAGGAATCATTTTTAATAAAAATTTTAGATAATTTTTGATCACCTAGTTCTTGCAAACATATTAGGAGAGAAATTTTAAAAAGAAAACCAGTTATTTTTTGAAAACATTCATATCCTTTCCTTGATCCAACTATACATTTAAGAATAAGAGTAATAATCTTTCAACCAGATGTTCACAAATGTATTTTTAGACTACTGAAATCTGTTTTTAAGAGTATTATGTTAGTCAGCTTTTTGGAGCCATGACCAAAATACTCTACAAGAACAACTTAGAGGAGAAAAATTTATTTTGGGCTCACAACACACATATTTAGTCCACAACTAGCTGATTCTGTTGCTCTTGTCCCCGGATAAGACAGAACATCATAGTAGAAGGGTGTGGCACAGGAAGCTGCTCAGCTCATGGTGGCCAAATGCAGAGAGAAAATGAAGTACAGAGGAAAACATATAAATCCCAAAGGCACAACCCACTGACTTACTTCTTTCAGCCACTCCCTCCTTCCTGCATAAAATTACCACCCAGTACAATGGTCCTGTCAAATTATTAATCCATCAAATGGATTAATCCACTGATTATGTTATAGCTCTCATTATCAAATCATGAAATTTCAGGGGATACTTCATATCCAAACCATAAGTATATATTTAATTTTTTAGCTTATTTTTCATTTTCTAATGCAAAGTAATTAGGCACAACTTGTATACAGTTCTCCTTAGTAAGTTTATCTACTATAGAAGTGTCTCTATAATAATGGGGGAAAGGGAAATTTATACATTTTCATTTTTGCACTCTTATTTTATTGGGATTCTCATGCTCAATACAAAATATTTATCAATGACAAAATTATTTTTCTTCAAAGCATCTATAATTTGATTTTAAAATTCACATTTTTAAAATTCTGTATCTATTTCTTTCCAAAGATATACAGCGTTTAATTAGTCCCATTGTCATGTATTCTGTAATGAAGCTCATGTTGACAAACAAAGAGTCAAAATTTACTACCAAGTAAAATGAAATAGTTTATGACAGACCAATAGTGCTGATGCCAATGATGAGTAAAACCTGGGTAAATATATATTTTGTAAGCATCACAGAACTGGAAAATAACTTGGACGAGACAGTCTAAAATGCCTGAATGGAAAGAAACACTTGAAGCATGGGCAGCCTTATCCCCTCTATGCCCTGTTAATTTTTTTTTTAAATGATTCATGACAGGAAGAGATTTTGCATGCAGGGGCCACTTTGAGTTTAAATTGCAGAAGATTCTTTTTCTTGATTTAAGAATATATTAGGTGCTTGTTTTCAATTTTTGAAAATCCATGGAGCACTATAGTTTTATGTTTGGGTCTTTGCTCACACTTTATTCTTCAATTAAATAACTTAAAGACTAAATGAGGAATAGCATCAAAATACAAACTAGAAATTGTGTAATTTTATGATATCTGGAAACTTGCTGAGTTGAAAAATAGAATGAGGCATAATTTAATTATGTTTGTAAATAACATTTTATTGAGTGTAATTGTGACATGATATGAATTCATTCATGAGTGTCACTGTTTAATTTTCTGTAATCAAAAAAAAATTTAAATGCTGTTTGCACAGTGACAAGTTCAACAGTTTATAAAGATAGCTGCTAGAACTTCTTCAGATTTACTGCTGATTTTAATGCCATAGCAGACTAGCACCTCTCTATGCTGTGACATTACAGAAGGAGTGATCTGCCCTCTTCTCTCTGGTTGTGCTCCAGGTATAAATCAACCACATTTCCTGCTGAACAGATTTCCTATTTCTTATTAGCACATTGTTCTTTCCTCACTAAATATTTCACCTCACAATAGGAGATTATAAACAATGACACAGCAACATTGCATTTACTTGTTTTGTGAGTATTTTAAGAGGAATGTTAAAATACACCAAAGACTATAATTACAGAAAAGAGATGGCATTTTTACAGAAAAATGGACACAGGGGATTCACATGAAGCCAAGAAAGATTGAGGGATGCATAAAATGTATCTGATTCACTTGGATTTTAGAATAATTCCAGAAATATAGTAGATACTCAGTACTTTTTGAGTTAAATGAAAACACTTTTAAATTTTTTTCTGGATCTTGGAGAAAAATTAAACTTAAGAGTACAGCATTGGGGCTGGATTTGTAGCTCAAAGGTAGCACCATTTATAAATAAGCAAATAAAGTGAAGGTCCATCAACAACTTAAAAAATATTTTAAAGAAGAGTACAGCATATGTATTCTATGTCTTTGGAAACATCTTGGCACCTCACTATATTTCCTCAAATGCATATCTCAAATTAAGAAGCCCAGACACAAATATAAAATTAGGGATATGTTTAGGCCAGAGGTTTGCTTGTCACAGCCCTCATTAAAAAATAAAAACTAACTTTGCAACCTAAACATGTATTAATTAGACCCATTCCTTAAAATGAATTTTATATACTCTAGAAATGATATAATCATAAAAATTTATTTCTGGAAAATGAATATTATTATCTTTTTGAACACTCATGTGTTTGTACTATCTATATGCATTGTACCACAGTAGCTTAGGTGTTTTTTTAGAATTTAGTTAATACAAGGGAAGGGCTTATCATTGTACCTGGTGCAAAGAAAGTTCAACATTAAATATTGCTAATGTATGAGTTTTATATTTTTGTGAACATACATTAATACACTTTTAGAAAAAAAGGCTATTAAAACAAAATTATTTTATATAGATTTTATTGACATAGATATATTTTTAAAATCACGATTAGCAAAAGTGTATGCCAGAAAATTATTCATTATAAGATTTTAACTAAATATGGGATGTACATAGGAGACTATTGAGATAAAAAATAAAATGAATATTTTCATGGTTGGGATCTGGAATTCCTACAAATGCTGGGGCCTCGGTACAGCAATGTTCAGAGATGGGTCCTTAGGGAAGTGATTGGATCATAAGAGTTGTAACCTCATTAGTCAATTAATGCCTTGATAGATTTGTAATTTGAGTGGACTATTGGGACATGATGGACAATGTAGGAGGTGAGAAGTAGTTGAAAGGAACAGGTCCTTCAGTTGTGCTTCAGAAAGGTCTAGCTTGTTCCCAGCCCGTTCCTCTCCTCTGTCTGCTTTCCAGCTGCCATGAGGTAAGAAGCTCTGTTCCCCACATGCCCTTTCTGCAATGATTCTCCACCTTACCCCAGGCTTGTGAAGCAAGCTGACCATGGAGGGTAAACTCTCAATATAAATATTTTCTCTCACAGCAAAAAAAGAAAACACTAGCACAAAGTATAAACTTTTATCATTTTTTAGATATTATTCATATCTTTTCATGTCCTCTTAAAGCTAAGAACTCCAATTTTGAACACGAGATAACTGCAATTTTGTGGTCTTTAAGACCTATCAAAAATGATCTTTCCAACCAGTACAAGAGAGAAATATTTGGGGTGATATAGTCTAAATTAGTTTTCTCCTACTTATTCCAATTTATAATGCATGGTGACTCCCAAAAGAGAAGCTGCTGCTTCTCCTCCTCCTCCTCCTTCTTTATTTTCTTTTGAAAAATGCATCCTGTCCTGAAATATCCCATACTTAGTCACTTGCATTTCCTCAAACCCAAGGTAAGATCCTCTCCACAGTCCCATGTCCTATAAACAGGGGAAGGAGTTCTCAATCAAGGCATTAGGAAGGCTTAGCTGATTCATCAAATAAGATGGGACATAATTCTTCCACATTCTTTTCCTAATGATTGATGAACTTACTAAAGCTAGTGTTCAACTGAGTCCTGCTATAGGTCAGACAATTTCTATGATAAAGTTGACTGCAAAAATCATTACCAATATAACTGATGAAAATAATCTAAAAGAACTGTTCACACTGAGAGACTGAAGTAAGAAGTACATTCCATAAGACACTTTATGCAATCTTATGAAGATTTATTCAGAGAAATTTGTCATAGAGGGGGATATAAAATGGGATGAGAAGTCTAACCAGGAGCCTCTTTATCATCTAATTCTTCCTATGAAATCCTATGGAAGATGGAGAACCACTTTATTTTTCATTGAAATCAAGCCAGAAAAAAAAAATGTACAACATTCTACTTGTGGTTCACAGCATTTATGGATTTGTCAAATACGAAACTTTTGCTTGGTGAGGATTATCATTATGACTGAGTTAAAAATACAGTATGTGGAATGAGTCTGAATCCTTCAGATAGTTCTAGACAAAACTAGGCCACATGTTCTGACTATGAAAAATCACAGTCTGAAATATGGTGGTAGTGTTCCTGATCTGCCACTTCCTGAAGTGCCAACATGTCCATCTTGGAGGGGTACACGTAAGTTAATTAAGGAAGATACTTCATTCTTTGCATCTCTCTTAGGTTAGCTATTTGTTTTTAGACATGCCAAAATTTGCTTATTTAGGATATTTCATTTCTCTTCTAAAGAAAAGCTGAAGAGAAAATAGTAAAATGGATAAAATATTCTGTAAAATGTTTCCTGTTAAAATAAAAGATACCCCAGGAAATAGGTTGGCATAACTTATAAAAATACCACAATTATGTTACCTAGAGATTTTCTTTATCTACATTATTCTTATTTTCCAACAATAAAGACAATTAAAATATCTATCTTTGTCCCCCCAACTGCCCTCCCCTATTTTTTTTCCCTATGAATCATTTTAAAATAGGAGAAAAGAAATTAGGGTAAAGTGTCAGGTTTTCTGTATGCAATCATAAGAATTTGGAGGAAGGTTAATAACTTTTAAGGTTTTTTATGTACCTTACAGAGGAAATCACAAACATAGAAAAATGACAGAAATTTAATTTTATATTCAGTAAAGTTCAAAATTATATTAAAATGCTCTCGACTCTTTATTGAAATGACAAAATTCATTAACAATACTGTTTTTAGTTTTAAGCGCTTGTTTTATTTGAATTAGTTAATTATCTCTAGGCTAGTTGTCTGAAAGAGTGTGGCCAGTTCATTAAGTCTCTTCCAATACTGTCATATCACCCCAGTTGGTGAACTGCAGCATGGCTGGTGTACCCTGGGAAACGAATGTGACAGTACTAATGAGAAGCCTTAGAAACAATGAAGCTGCCCTGAAACATTAACAACCCTTTATTCCAAAAGCATTATTCATGCACACTTTGGATTTCTTGTGGGAAGGGGGAACAGGCAGAACTGTGCCTATGATGAATCCACATATGTATACAGCTAGTACAGCTAATACTGCTCAAAAGCCACATAAAGAGTCTGTGAATAGTTGAACTGCTTTGATCTGGTGTATATTGTTAGTATCTAGGAGGAGAAACTGACATCTGCAAGAAAATCTGTCTAAACTAATCCTGACTTAATCATGCCCCAAATGTGTTAATTTAATACTTGGTCTTCATTTACATTCTAATGAGCTGTGGCAATAACTGAAATGTTTAAATACTGATGTAACAGTGAGTGAGTAATTGAAAGTTTTAGACAGGAGAAAAATTCATTAGATTTTAGGTTATTGAATAGTGCCAGTTTTGAAAAAATGCACAGGTACATAATTCGCCAAGTATTCATATTTTCTCTAGTATGACCACTTACTTGTTCTTTAGATCAGAGATCACAGGAAAAAAAAATGTCTCATGTAAAGCAATATAATTGAAAAAAACTGTTCTCAAAAAAACAGCAACAAGCAAGAGTTTTCTGAGGGCTTAAAGTCATAATTGGGATAGAAAGATAAGCACAAGAATATCAATAATGAATAGAATTAATAATTCATAGAAGGTCCAGTAAATGATCTTTCAGCAAGAATATCTCTCTCTCTCTCTTTCTCTCTCTCTCTCTCTCTCTCTCTCTCTCTCTCTCTCTCTATATATATATATATATATATATATATATAAATATATATATATATATATATATAAATATATATATATAAAAATAATATTATAATCTCTTTCTATATATGTCCCCTTCCTTTTGCTTGGATGTTCTTATCTCTTTTTAGTGCACACAAATCATGATTTGCATGCTAAGAAATTTCTGCTATGCCTGTGAGACTCCAATTATATTGTATTTTTATAGTATTATCTTAAATAAATATTACACATCACTCCCTGTGATAGGAAATAGTATCAGGCATACATAGCATATAGAACACTCATGGTACTGAATCGTTCTTTAAAAAATTTGCAAGCCAACTTAAGGTAACTCAATAATTTAGAAAATAGAAATGCATTTGTTAACCTCCACCATATGTACCTATGTTCAATAACATTTGCAACCAATGAGGTATGCTTCCATTTTAGTTTCATTTACTCTGGACAAACTAATGAGTTCACTTCTTTGAAGCACTTAAGGTTACAATTCACAGAATCTCAAAAGATTCTTAAGACTTTGTGAAACAGATTATACCCCAACCATACACCATTTCTTTATAGAAACAGAGTCAAGTTCTAACACAGAATAAATTTGGGGGGCATAACAAAGGACAGGTGGAAAGGCTTAAATCACTGATTGCTGCAAAAAAAAAATAGTACATACATATGTGCAAACCTTTGACAATCTTTAAAAGCACCATCCAAATACTGACCCAAGATTTCAATTGAGATGTGAACAGACCAGTGCTTTTACGCTAATTCCTATAATGAAGTGCTGCTCTTCAAATGACTGCACTTTAGAATTACTAGGAAGTTCGTATATAATGCTGACTGTTAAGTCCTCACCCACAGAAATTTTCATTTAATTGACCTGGAGCTGGGCCCAAGAAACAGTATTTTCACAAGCTCTCCAGGTGATTCTAAAAACCATTATGCCAACATTTTGCCTTTAAAATTACATTGATGAGATCATACATCTGGAGAATCAAGAAACAGAGGAAATTGCCTCTGCTACCCACTGACTATTTCTACTTCCTTTTGCCATGCTTTCAAGAAGGCAAAAAAAATTTGGTACAGGTACACTATTCTAGAAAAGGAAGATGTCACTTCAGTAAGTACAGCCAGAATGTTCTAAAAAAAAAGATTTTTCTGAAATTTTATAAAAATCAGAGAAGACCATTAACAGGCACATATCCTCCATCCTTGTTTATTTTGAAAGTATAACCAAAAGAATAACAAAAATCCACCTATATGATGTTCTACAGTGATGAACTAATTTTCTTTCCTTTGGGAAAATTAGTAAAAGGTGCATGCTGATAGTAGCACATAGAATATGATTTTTATTAATTTGTAATGGTCACACCGAGGCATATCTTAAAATTTTTTTTCACTCTTAATTCAATGTGATTCATTAGTACTGCTTTTAGCAGTAATTAACATGTAAGTATAGATAGGCAATTCTGCAATTGCTAAAACATACATTTGGGTAAAGTTTGCAAATGAACTTTTCAGAATCAAGATAATGTTTCTAAAGAATAATCCTCTAAATGTAAAGTGCAAGTTGCAGCAAAGTAGTGGCTTAGAGGAAAATTTATAACATTGGATGAATCTACTAGAAAAGAAGGAAGATCTAAATCAGTTATCTAAGCTCCTTCCTTGTGAAACTAGAAAAGGAAGAGCAAATTAAATCCAAAGTAAGCACAAAAAATAAATAATAAAAATTAAAACAGAAGTCTATGAAATTGAAAACTGATAATCAATACAGGCAATCAACAAAATACCTCTTGAAAAAAAAAACAATAAAATCAATGAGCCTCTAGCCAGGATACAAATAAAAAAATTTAAAAAAGGAGAATATACAAACAACTAATATCAGAAATGAAAGAGGCAGCATTATTGCAGCTCCTATGAACACCAGAGGGTAGCATGGCAATACCATGAACAACTCTATGCCCCCAAATAAGAAAAACATTGTAATGAAATGGACATATTGCTTGAAAGAATCTGAAAAAAATACACACAAGAAGAAATAGATAGCATGATTAGGGGTATACTATTAAAGATATTAAATCAGTA